>NW_027635329.1:620000-630000 GCF_949748355.1 Melanostigma gelatinosum | reverse complement strand
TGCATATTGCGAGGGCCCGCTCATCGCTGCTCGCAGCTTTAATTTCTATTTTATTTTTTATTCTTGGAGACAGCAGAATAAGCTGAGGCTTCAACTTTTAAAGTCCAATATAATTCGCTCTCCTCTTAGCTCTGTTGTGGTCTCCATCTTCTGAGAAAAATATCCAGCTCTTCAGCTGCTAAATGATCCACTATGTTAGCTATAGTTGCTAACTGTGTCTGTCTGCTGTTTGATGCTGGACAGGTAGTGAGTTTTATCTTTTGCTTTTGAATTTACTTTGAGATTTACAAATACCATTGTCATTTTCACAAACTACGTGTTTGTGTACCCAAGATGAGATTCACTCTTATTGTCCACCTCAGTGGAAAATTGTCTTTTCACTTCTCCCAAGTACAGCAAATGTACATGTGACACATAACAGAACACACCATTTAAAATATACAATAGTGCAAATGTGCAGGTAGCACATTGAAGCGGTATACCTAAGGGTTACCGATGGAATAACCCTCTTTATGGCATGACAGCTCTGACCGTCTTCACACTTGTGCATGTGTTTTCTTTTAGACCGTTTGGACTATCTCATTTTAGTGTTATAAACATAAAGTGCCTCACCGTGGACCAGTATCGCTTAAGTTTTTTCACAATGAGGAAATAGCATCAAAGTGCAACTCGTTTCTGAATAAAGGTTTTGGTTGATTTTCTGATTTCATTGCACTCGTATTTATTATGGACATGGGTGAGCGTAAGTCTCAATGGATAAAAGTACTGATGATGTGTGCTGGAGGGAGGAGTAATTGCCACCACTATCATGACTGTCTTTATGTACTCCAATTGTCATTATCATTATCATTTTTATGTCTCATGAATAATTATTTGTGCATGGCGTCAATGGGGTTGCCATTTTGAGTAATTGGCAACCAATTATTGACCTTTGATTGTATATTTTATCGATATACCAAACATTTGAATATAGATTTAAGGGTGATTTCACAGAATATAACTTAAGCTCAGAATCCACTTGAGCTAAAATATATACATGTTCTATCTTCTTCATAATAATCTTATCATAATTATTGTATTTATAGAGCACTTTTCAGAGTACTCAAAGAAACTTTTACACAACATTATTCACACATTAGAAGCAGCTCTGAAAAGGTTTTGAAAGCAGCATATGGTGCAGTCTCTGATGTGTTTGGCTAGAGAGTTCCAGAGGGATGGGGCCAGCTATGGAGATCAGGTCTGCCACCCCAGGTCCGGTGCTTGGTCCTGAGTGGTGGAGAGAGGAGGTTGGCATCAGAGGAGTGGAGGCTGTGGGTAGGAGTGTGGGTGAAGCAGGTTGGGGAGGTAGGAGGGGGCATGGTGTTTCTAAGGTGGAAATCGGCAGTGCGATTGTTTTGATTGACGTGGTATTCAAAAGAGAGGTTGCTGTCAAAAATAACTCAGAGATTGTGGATGTGTTGGGAGGGAGAAGCAGTGGAGTTATCAGTGTTGAGGCAGGAGCTGTGAGTGGTTTTGGGGAAGGATTTGGGACCGATAATGATCGTGTCTGATTTATCACAGTTGAGTTTGAGGAAGTTGGTTCACATCCATGATTAAATTTCAGTGAGGCATTGGTCAGTAGCGTGAGTTGCAGTAGCTATGGATGTCGTGCAAATGTAGAGCGGGATGTCAATAAAATATAAATTTTTAGGTTTTCATTATTTCTTTTTAAAAGTTTCAGGTCTTTTCTTGTGGATCACTCAGTTTCGTTAGAAAAGAGACAGTTGGAATAAGTAGCTAAGCTGAGCTGTTGGATGGAGTGTGTTTGCGTTTATGAATCAACGGTTGAGTAAATGAAACAGTCAAGTTGCGGTCAAAGCTAGATGACAACATTGCCCCATCCAGGTATATTACCACCAGCTGCCACTGGTGTGATATCCTCACCTCAAACAGCATTACGAGGAAGATCCACAGACGACAGCTATGCAGGGGCAGAGCAATCATATACTGTGTAGAAGAGAGAACAACACAATACAACAGGTTATTATTGCATTGTTTGTTTGGGCCAATTGTGTCGGTACCAGCGATTAGTTTCCTGGTATGAATACATCCCCTTCATCCTCAGAGCAGTGGAGAACCAGAGGGAGAAGAACGCTCCACCTGGTGGACAATAAAACAGAAACACCCCAGCAATGATGAAACATCATGAAGAGCACAATGAGTGAAACATTACTAAAGAACTTTGGGCTTCAACCTAAACTCCATTTGCGTAAGGGCTTTGAAACAACAGTGCCTGTAGGCTATAGTTGTCTTTTTAAAACTATTCAGCATGGGCAGATTATGAGACTACAGGCCCCTGGTCACAGACTGGTAAAAGGCCCCACCAACCCTACTCCATAGGCGCAAGACACACAGACGTTACAGCTGCTCTGCCTCTTTTTGTAGTAATTTTGAGTCTATTTGTAGTTGTTTTGTGTCTCTTTGAAGTAGTTATGCATTTCTTTGTGGTTTTGTGTCTGTTTGTGGTCATTTTGTGTCACTTACTTATTACTTTGGTGTCTTTGTTGTAGTTTTGGTCTGTGGTTGTTTTTAGCCTCTTTGTAATCAATTTGATTCTCATTGTAATTCTTTTGGTCACTTTTTTTGTCTTTCTTTTTTGTTTCTTTGTAGTCATTTTGAGTCTCTTCCTGTTTGGTACATGTCTCTTTGGATGCATCCCAAGTCTCTTAAATTGCATCCACCTTTCCCTCACTTGGTTCTTTTCCTTGCATCTCTCCGTGTGCGCAGCTCACAAGGTCTGCAGATAATCTTGAGTAACCCATATCCCCAAAACGATGATTAATAGCTCTGCAGGTAAGAGGGAAAATATGTATTTTTGACTGTGGGGTGAACTGTCCCTTTAAGAAGTGCGAGGATAAAAGTAAAAACCGCCTGCCTGTTGTCTCATGTATCTTAATGAAAAAATTATCTTGTAAGTCATTCAGTCTCGTAGGTGAATGATATAATAAAGCAGTGGTTCCTTTAGGTGTAGGACATCAGCAGACAACAGCTAAGGAGTGCTTTTACTTTGAAATACATTACCCTCCTGTTATTACTGTAGCCGTTTGTCTGACCATGAGATTCATAAACCTTGGAAAACAAAAAACAAAAAAAAACAAAGTGCAGTTCTCACATCCATCACGCCAGAAGGAACTGTAGATATGGTGGAACATAATATATATGGTAGTTAGCAGAAGGAAACAAAGTTCACAGTGCTGGCTATGTTGCTGTAGTTATACTATACAGACACAATTAAGATTTTAAAACATTACACTTATTGGTTTCTCGTGTCCTCATTTTCTTTTGTGTTTTTCCAGATGGTTGAACATTTGTACCAAAAACAAAACCCACTGACAAATTACAATAAATAAACACTAAATAACATATTACAAAGTTCCTCAGGACAGATTTATTTAAAACGTAACATTAACAAAATAATCATCTAATAGTGTAAGTACACCAACAACTAAACAAATCCTGTGTCATTGTGAGACACACTGACCTTGCATTGGATGCTTTAACACACACAGACACACAGCTTGAGTTGAAATTAATGCTGGTGCTGAAATCTGATATTTTGTACATGGATGTATATCGAAATAATGAGTGTCCATTTAAAATAATGAAACATTATCTTTTGCTCACAAATGCATACAGATCCAAGGCCTGTATCCAGGGGGAGGCTCCATCTAATTCCAGAAACAATGCGTGCACACACCCGAGCAGTGCTGAATCAGAACAAATGCAGGTCCGGTTCGGTTAAGGCGTGGCCCTTAGTTGATGGTGAGCACGTCACTCTGGATCTCGTGGCTCAGCTGAGTCTGCAGGTCACTGAGCTTCTTCTTGAGGACGGCCAGCGCCGACATGACGATGGTCTCTGGTCGCAGCGAGCCGCACGATTCCACGTTGTAAAAGAACCTGAGCGGGAAATGTCACAGATGAGCTGTTGGACTGTTTGAAGCAGAGACATATTTGTCTTACAAAAAAAGAACCTATATATAAATAATAATATAAAATATCACCTTTCGGGCTTTCCATTGGGGTCGTAGGGAGCCTGAACCTCATCCTCCTCAATCTCGGAATATTCACTCTTTGGCCTGGACCAGAGTGACACCAAGACGTCAATTCATCATTCGGCCACTGTGCAATACTATACATGAATGCAGTCACAGAGAGCCGTACTGAAATGAAAACGTACCACTCCTCGGGTCGTGGGAAGACCGTGTGCCTCAGTGCATTGTCTGGGTCGTACTCGAAGGAGACCCCCGCTGTTGGGTTCCACTTGGCGTGCTCCTTGCCGAAGCCCTTCTTGGCGTATGCCCTGAGCCGCAGCTCCTGACCCTTACGAAGCTTCACCAGTATAATGTCTACGTTGTTTCAGTGAATGACAAGAGGACGTGGAGAGAGTCAGGAAAAGGTATACGTTTCAAATGTTGTCATTTCAGAAAACAAGCATTTTAAAAGTTTATTTTGCTTTTGGTCTTGCGGACAGACCTGACAAAGCATGAAGTTAGAATTTTCACAAATTAGCTTCATTATGTAGTTATTTCGACATCCTTTTTATTTGTTTATTGCACAGAAAAATCTATTTCTTTTGGGTTCATACCGCTGTGGTAAACAAGCCAACGTGAAATCCACTGATGTTATGAACCCAGACAGCACGTATCTCCACAACATGTACAGAGTAGCAATAGAGGTTGTTTCAGCCATCTTTGATGAAACATTGTTGGTCGTCTACATGGAAGTATGCCCCCCAGGTATATTCAGGCAGACAGCATAAGAAAAATAAAGTGATTTTTGAACGTTAAAGCATGTAAACATGTTCTAAAAGAAACCCAAATACAATTATGAACCTGTAAATTAACACGATACGTCTTCTTTAACAGCCAATGTTCACCCTCAGGACAGCTTCAAGCTTACCATCTTGTTCAACGTAGTCGTTGGGGTCATTGTCTCGACTTCTGGAAGTCACCTGAAAAGCCAAATGACAACACGGTAAGCTTTTGCTTCCGCTCCCCTCTAATGACTTCAATAAGAAGGACCGAGGACTCACCGGGATGACTCTGGGGTTGTTGGACAAAAGATCACGTGATGTGACATGACGCGTCTGGTCCTCGGTACATCGAACGTCCAGCGTCAACTCAACAGAACACTCTGGACAAAAATCATCACAGGTACAGTCCTGCAGGAGGAGCAGAGAAAATATTGTCTGTCCTCTAGTAAACTAAGTTACAACCGGGAACAAACGCTGCCAAGACAGTAGTATAATATCCCATTATCATACACAATATTCCATTTCAAACGTGAGTCCTACGATGTGTTTAAAAATATATAGAAATATTCAGTATCTGTTCAGATATAGAGAGTCCCATGCAAATGCCAATGTACAGAGGTCCCATTGAGTTACATTGTGACGCGTTATAAATAAAAATGAGTATTGGGCGAAGGAAAATTCAAGTGAAATCTCATCACATTTCGTTTTGGCGAGAAAGTTGTTTGAAGGAGGAGTTTTCACAACGACATAAAATAGATACTAGAGGGAATTATGCGCTGTATAACTTCAACACAATATTCAAAATCGCTACTCCTTCGCGTCGAAAGGAGTCAGGTGAGGTGGTTCGGGCATCTAATTAGGATGCCTCCTGGACGCCTCCCACTGGAGGTTTTCCAGGCACGTCCAACTGGGAAGAGACCCCGGGGAAGACCCAGAACACGCTGGAGGGATTACATCTCCCAGCTGGCCTGGGAACGCCTCGGGATCCCCCAGAATGAGCTGGAACATGTTGCCGGTGAGAGGGAAGTCTGGGTCAGCCTGCTTGGCCTGCTGCCACCATGACCCGACCCCGGATAAGCGGAGGAAAATGGATGGATGGATGGATGGATGTTTTATGTAAATACGGTAACCACTATAGATTACTAGAACAAAGCAAAAGGATAATATCTTTGGGGCAGTGCATCATTTTTTTGTGGACGTTGGTGAAAGATATTCTGGAGCCATGTAGATCTGCTACCATAACAAAACAATAATTTAAATTTTTTTAAAAAATCTGTATCGACCAATATAGCTCATGGACGATCGGCAATCAATTTCGGCGGCCAAAAGAAGTGATCGAAGTATCTCTAAAAAGCTATATTTGCTCCCTTTTTTTCTGCTTATCTGATCTGAACTATGAGTTTTGTCATCCGTTGCGCTCCTACCTGAGGATCGTCTGTCCTCAGTCTGGAAGACCTCTTTGCAAAATCGTAATCATTTTTAGTCTGGAGTTTAAAGCGGAAAAACACCAGCAGTGGTTACTTAAGCATTTAAGGGTCACTGATCACTAATACGAAAGTAGACATACCCTAGAATACTGCATTTTGTCCACGATGTCATCACTTGTGAGAGGTATGAGACCTGACAACAAAGGGAAAACATCAATGTTGACCTCTCTGGTTATACTGCAACAATGCATGTACAATTACTACCATCAAGTTGCATTGGAAGCGCATCCTAAAACGCTGTGATACATACCGACTCTGTGTGCAATGAACTCATCGTGCAGTACTGATGAATTGGCATCGATCTGGATCCAGTCGATCGCTACAAATAAAGTAACACGAGTTCCAGTTAGACATTTAGAATGTTTTCTGTGGCATATTACTGTCAGACAGACTACATTTCCCAATGTTCCACTGTTGCTGATGCAGTCACACCATCTCAACTCTCTCCAACTTCATTTATTTTGTCACAGATAACTATTTATATCCGGGTACCTGAGACAACTTTTCACACAGTGACAGTCCTAATTCAGAATGGAGGCTAACAAAAGTCACTGTACCTATAGTGGCAACTTCTGACATGAAGACACGGCGGATAGAGTTTGCAACCCTGGAAAGGAGAAAGACGGATGTTTTCATCGGTTAAATGTTATAATAAGTAACAGAAATCACACTGAATTCATCATTTAGGTTGACTGGGAAGCATACGAATAACATTAACAAAACGACCCTCTCAGAACATTTACTTTGAATCTTTCCTAAACTCGTGTAACCCAGAATAGCAAGAGAATATCAACTCCCCTCTTGAATCGGCACAATGTACTTGATATTAAAACGGAACATTATAATATTTAGCACCTGTGTACATCTCTTACGTTAGCTAACGTTAGTTATCTTCACACAAATCTCAGTTACAGACAGCATTACAATTTAAGCGAAGTGCGTAACGTTAGCACCTTAGCGCGGTTATTTAACATGTATTGTTAATGTCTCAGAGAATGAGAGGAATAATGGCTGCTCTGTTGCACACACGCTCTTGAGTGGACAAATAAGTGAATACTCACGCCAAGTCCGTGTTTTCAATAACGAATTTGACATTCTCGTCCGTCAATTCTGTGATTTTCACGGTCGGTTGGTTAGCATACGGCATTATTGAAGTAAAATAGGCCTTAAAATTGACGTTATTATGTCGTCCACACACTCAACTACCGCTGCTTCGAGTTGAAGGCCTTCACGGAACTATTTACTACCCGCTGATTGGCCAGGAGATGTAAATAACAAAGCTGATTGGTCACGATGATATATTAGGCGGGTCCTTATTTAATATCCGGGTCACACCGTGCCTGGAAGGTCTTTTTCAAAATAAAAGCGTTCAATTATTTTTCTGTAAAATTGAAGTATGCCTTACCGGGGCGTACAATTTAATAGTACATTTTTTTATTATTTTTTGTTTGTAGGAAAAAAAGAAAATCCCAGTAACAATGCAGCAGTTTGGTGCAATATTTGTTTTTGGTCACAGTATCTTTTTTGACAGTCAAATATAATAGTGACTGAACGGCATTGAAATCAAACTATATAATGGAAGACTGAATTAACCAGACAATACAAAAACAAACACATAGGTTAAATACACAATATATAACTATAACTTTATTGAAGGTTCGATCCATCCAAAGAAATTAGATCATTATGAAACAAGTCAAGCCACTGGTCTTACAGGTGAACAGAAAGAGGCTTGTCACTATGGCTCGTGACAAATAGTAACACAATCCATAACCCGATATTTTTAGACTCTTACAGTTAATCAGAAATGAGAGCAGAAAGAAAATTGATCTTCAGCTTTTGACACTTGAGTGAGAGATGTTTTCCATCATCGCCTCTGGTTCAGTCCCGTGAGGTTCTTCAGCTGTAAAACACAAGACAAACAGCCACCACGTTTACATCCATACATTTAAATGTCTTTACATACTGTTCCAACAATCCAAACCTTCAGCGCTGCCTCGTTAAAACAAATCAAATGTATAACTCTTAATGCATGAAAGGAAAATTTCAAATTAAGATCGTAGACTGGACTGCGTATATACTTTTTAATGTAGGTGCAGGGATTTTGAAAAGACAAGTGCATATAAATGATGAACACGAAGCAAAGACTTACTGTAACAGCAGCTCCCATAAGCCCCTGCACCACTGTTTCACCAGTCGCCTGTGCCTACAGAATAAAGTGAAACACACTGATGGTTGAGGAGTCAAATGTCATTTCAACAAATTCAGGCCAACATGAGTCTATGTTTTACTCACTTCATTCTTAACTCATTGTGCTGAACTTGTACTATGTATTAAAGCATCTTCATCTTCCAGTTTAATCTTTCAGAAAAATAATTTTCTTAGACACTCAATCTGTGGCCGGTTATGTAATCATGATCACATGGTTGATTGTGACACATCACATCAGTCTGTCATGACTCAGTCCCTGCTGCTGCTTAGCTTGGATTATTAGCTGGCAAGCATGGAGAAATATATTAGCATTAGTCTACCTTTAAGTGACGCTAAACTGAGAAAATGATGACGACAGTCCCGAGTTTGGTTCTATTGAGAACACAGTTGGGAGAACAAAGTGTTTCGTCTCTTTGGATGCTAGCGAACGAAGCCATGAAGCTAGCCGGGCTAAAGCAACATCTGAGTACAAAGCACCCAGAATATCAGGGCAAAATAAACATGATTCAAATTAAAATGTCTCAAGTATTTAGGTTGAAAAGTTTTAAAATACAAATAGTTCCGATGGCATCACGATTATGAGGGGTCCTTGGGAGATTGTCTCCGCTGTCAAATGGTCCCTGGCCCCTGCTTCATGCGATATAAGCACTCTACCTGCTTGGCGGTGGCGGCCATGTTGACGACATCCTGAATGCGGTTGTCAAGGAAGTTCCAGGTGTCCTGGAAGTCTGGAGAGGAGTCCTGCAGCATCACCAGCTCCGTGGTGTTATAGATGCCCGTCAGCGCCGCCCGCTTGGTGTACCAGTTCATCTACAACAGAAGGACGTGGTGCAGAAAAGTTCACGTGGTACACTTTTGAAAGAGGCCTTACATTTTTCAATAGGGCCTTACATTACACAATCTACATACGGAGCAGGTCGTCTTCCACGGAGTCCGCCATCTTTCTACAGCAGCCCAGAATGGACACTGGCTCTACAGAGAGCCTTTCGTGGTTCGTTATCTGAAGGTAGTGATGGGTTCTGAAACCTGGTATTAAACAGGCCCCGGTGCTAAATACATGTGTTCTTCATTGTTGATTATTATCATTTATAAACTTCACTCAGAAATGTAATTTATTGTATTTACATTTTACATTCGTTTCCAGTGAGATATTCTTGATTGATTTAGTGGATTTGCTGTTGTAAACATACCTGTTGCTTGAATTTAGTTATATCTAAATTATAAATAAATTCAGTTCAGAATTCATTTGTTTTTAAAATTCTATATATCTTTTTAAAGACAATTATTTAGTCAGGTCAAATAACTGAGTATTGCTAAGAGTAGCACCTAGTTGTAAATCCTAAAGATACCTCTCTACCTGTAGGCCACCATAGTTCTCCGACACGCTTGGAAGGCGAGGGGGAGCAGAGGGGTATTTAGTTGGTTGCAACCTGCCACAAACCAATAGATGCCACTAAAACCTACACAGTGTTCCTTTAAAATATGACAGGAATAGTATGCATACATATAT
>NW_027635329.1:540000-615000 GCF_949748355.1 Melanostigma gelatinosum | reverse complement strand
TGTTGCTTCAGGCGCTTTCTCCACCACCTAACGTTGTATCATAATCCTTCACTGTAATCTTTTATCAGCTTTTCTCTTGCAGAAAACACCTGGTGCAAGAAAGAACACCAGCACACTGCTACACGCATGGACTATTGCAGCTTTTGGGTCATAGACCTTCTTCACACATACAAGACAAAGCATTTGCACTGTATAGAAACCTTGAATGCAACTGTATAGACTCTAGAGTTTGCAGATTCTCGTATGCGGAAGTTCTGTTTTTACCACAAGATTTGGTTCCCAGAGGACATCATGACATTACAGTCAGGTAATCGGTGGGCACTTAAATCCTTCAATTATTGCTTATCAAATAAATAAATCTATTACCAGTGTGTGGTAAAAATAATTACCTTAACAGGAGGAGATTATGCATTATAGGAACAAGTGCAACAATACCAAATCTGGCAGGCCACGTATGTATTTACTCGTGTATTACTTCAGTGTATCTCAGTGCCAGCAACAAGTACTTGTTGTACTTTCAAAACGTAACATCCAATATTTGCTAAATATAGCCAGTTCAGGTGAAGCAGACTTTGACAGTTTGCACAACCAGATAGAAGACTCCTAAATATTCAGGGCTGAAAAAAAACGTAGTACCATCCCAACCAACAATTATACTGCTCATAATTTAGTTTCAAAAGCCACAGCCAAACTAATGCTACCCATTTCTGTCCTTCATTATCACCGCCAGTGACAAGTGACTTTGGCACGGATAGTAACGTCAAACACTGGCTCGTTTCCCCTTCATGCAACACATAACCGAAAAAATGGACATTGGCTACATGAATAATTTCCGAGGCAGTCTCTTATTAACACGGAACAACAACAACAATTCAGCATTCCCGTCTCACCTCTGCCCAGCCCCCGCAGTGCCCTTCCAGCACGTAGACCTCTCAGCAGCGCTGCCATGTTCAGCTGCACTGCGGTGTAAATTTCTTTTTGGAACAGTTGCGTCACTTTAGTGCGACTCACTGAAATAAATATCAAGCTGGCAAGAGACCAAAAACAGAGATGTCGCCTTCAAACTAAAACGCATGAAAAATACTTTATATACATATAAATGAAAAGAAACAACAATAACAGTGCACCAATTTTGTGACTGAATGAATTAATGTGATTATTATAATATATAGCCTGCTACGTTTCACCTGTTAACGTTACTTTGAATGGGCAAACGTTACAACACATTAGCAATTATTTTATTTTGAAAAAACAAACCGGAAACGCATACTGAATCTCTCATCAAGCTATCGGTTAGGTAAGATAGTACATATGTTTGACATTTTCATGTATTTCAGTGATTTAACCACCAAATACTTCATAGAACAATCATCCAAAAGTGTAAGTATATTTTGTTAGCGGGTAGCCGTGTACGGGACTTAAAAGCATGCCTTATAATAAGCACCAGCGTTTTCTGCGTCACGCTATTTGCTCGGCATGACCTAACGTTATGCTTTTCAGTTCACCTGTGTCAACAAACAAGCTAACACGCTAACTAACGTTAGTAGTTAGCCGGGTTAACCCTTTCAACGTTACATTTTAGAACTAAAGCTGGAATAAACGACCACATTTCTTGACGATGAAGCAACGTTATAGTGGAATGACTTGCCAATAAAACTAACGTTGAAGTTCGAGAGAACCTGCCGTTCCCTTTCATTTAATACCATTGTATTTTAAATATTGTAACAGTATTTACAACGGCCTGTCACAATCACGGTTGTATTTAGACCTTCTTATTCCCATTATTATAATCTATGATGTTATGACGAGACGTTACTGTGCTGTCGGTTTGGTTCATTGTGGTGGTTGGATCATTTCCAGTTAACGTACACGTTTTTTCGCTTTTAGATAATCCAGTGACGGACAGAGATATTCAGAAAGTCATGGCAGAGCTCGGCATCAGAACAGGCGACAAGGTGCTGCTGGTTTGGGCCCAGCCCTCAGCACCAGCAGCCCTGAAGCAGTACGCAGAGGAACTGGGTGCCATTGTTGGTGCTGGCTGCCATGTGTCAGTGGAGAACATGGAGAGATTATTGCTTTGTGAGTGATCCAACACGCTTGCTTTATGAATCAAATAATGTGTTATCACCACAATGTTACAGCACATGCTGTGATGTATCCTGGTAGCGTGACCACATAGTGAAACGACCCTCTCCCCTCCGCAGCCTCCCACTCAGCGTCCACCTTTGACTGGGTGCTTTCTTGCCTCCTGGCTGACAGCTCCTCCATCCACAGCTCAGAGACTCTGGCTGAAATGGCTCGAGTGCTCAAACCTGGTGGGAAGCTAGTTCTGGATGAAGCAGTTACAGGTGAATGCAAACTTCTTTTACATACACGTTTATAGGTGGAAAATCAGAAGGGACAATAGAATGGTATGCACCGTATTATGTTGGAATTTGAAGTCAGAAAAGCAAAGATGGAGTCCTCTGATGCCAATATAATGGCAAAGTACACTAGAAATGCAACACAGATATAATATCCTTAACATCAAAGTAAAACAAATCAACCTAGGACAGGTGTCTTTATCCACCAGGTCACTGTTCAGCACTAATACGGTTGTGGCTCTGATTGTGTCACAGTGTGTTTGACTTGTTTCTTTCGGTGTGCCAGGAGCTGAGGCGCAGAGTGTGAAGACTGCAGAGAAGCTGCTGGCAGCTCTGAAGTTGTCAGGCTTCATGTCGGTGACGGAGGTGCTTGAGTGGCTACACCCACACACACACACACACACACACACACACAAAGAGTGTAAAGACCTAAAACGTAAACATCAGCACCAGTGACATCCCATTGCAAAATGTCTCCCTTTTCACCCATCGAACCTCTTGCTTCATTCCCCATCCAGGTCAGTAAAGCAGAACTGAGTCCCGAGGCGTTGAGCTCCCTCACGACGGCCACTGGTTACCAAGGAAACACTCTGTCTAGAGTCCGCATATCTGCCTCCAAACCTACCTTCGAGGTGGGATCATCCAGCCAGATTAAACTTTCATTCGGGAAAAAGCCAGGTAGGTTTATGAGCAGTTTTCCTGTTTGTTCTGAGCGGGTTTTTTTTGTCCACACGTCTTAAATTGAAGGAGACCACTCGGAGTCTGTTGGGATGTTTCCCTCTGGTCTGTCACATGTGATGCCTCTGAAACCACCAGTCAGATTCTGTCCAAACTATAATGTCTCATAATGGTCAAGAACACTCCGTTAGACCACAAAAGGTTAACAAAAAGCATGATGACCTCTCAAATCGCACACACTGTTGGATAAAGGTAAGATGAAATGACAAACCTGGCTCTTCAAATGTGCCATTTTCATTAGTTTGTTCTTTTAAATGATTCTGTTGAACCACAATTCAAAAGCAATGTCTGATTTGTATTAGTTCATTTTCAGTACATTTTTATTTATTATTACTTTTGTCAGTTTCAAGTTATTTCAGTGACCATTGTGGGTTTTTCTTTCTTTAACGGAAGGGTGCCAACAGTTTTGTCCACGTGTGTATGTGCGTCTTTGTGAAGCACTATTATCATGTCTGCTCTCTGGGGTTTATAGTAGATCATTTTAATCAACAGGCCTTAAATTTGGTCCACAGCTTCACAAGCATGAGATGCAGGAACTGATAGCGGATGTTATCCCTTATCTATTGTACAACGCTAATCAGTGAATTGCAAACTGATGTGATCTATTACAAAATGAGTCGTTTGATAGTTCAATCAGCGGTGAGCTTAAAGTATTAAAGGTTATTGATTTGAGAGGTCATATGTTGAGGCCAGCACACGTGGAATGATAGCTTTTCAGACACACGGCGCTAAAAACGTTACCGAAACTGATTTACAGTTATAAGGAATTTAATTCCACTGATGCAAGCACGATCACAGTTACACATTGGAGTATATACTCCTATGAAATATTAAAACAATAAAACCCCATTTGCAAAAACCTCAACTCAGCCCCTCAGGTGAAAAACCCGTCCGTCGTCCGAGGGGCATGACACAGAGAGAGGAAAAAAGTCTTGAAATTAAACCTCCCACCTTTGTTCGAAACACCTCCTCTTCCATTTATCTCGATTCCTATTGGCTAACTTCCAGGAGTGTATTCGCCTGTCTGCCCCTGAGTCTACTAACACATTCAATGACTGTCAGTTACGTTTTAACCCCTTCTATAATAATCCTTCAGTATGAAAGTTAAGCTTCTGCAACTTGGCAGAAGCTTCATGTTTTTTAGCTACTATTCCTACATCACTTTATGTTTATCTTAATTATGCATTCCCAAAACCCTTATGATTATGACTAATTATGAATTATTAATTATGAATTATTAAACACTTATTATATCTACTAACTACAGTTTTTTGCTCAAATTTCTTACACATACCACAGAGTAAGATTCGTGAACAAATATTCAGATTTCTTCAAAAATACTTTTTGTTCTCAGTTTCTTGTCTATTGTAAACATCAGTATATGTGTTTTTTATGGTGGTATGTGAGGCAATCACTCAATTTACACAAACTTCTGTGGTTCCAGCAGAGAAACCAGTTCTGGATCCCAACGCTGTCAAAATGTGGACACTGTCAGCCAACGACATGGACGATGATGATGTGGTGAGTTGTGGATTCTGTGTCATTGAATACAGTGTGGCCAGCTCGGAAGTGGACCGCAGCACACCACCTGACATTCCACAGTCACACATGTCACAGACAGTGTGTGGGATTTAGTGGCAAAGTTGCAGATTGCAATCAGCTGAGTACTCCTCCTTTTCCATGACTATGTGAGCGGCCGAGTGCAAAACCGTGGTTCCCATCTCTCTGAGGTCGTCCATACCATAATATCACTGCTTTAAGCGCATCAGAAGTCAGACGGCAGCTGACTGTATTGTGTATGTTACCTCAGTTTATATACACTGCCGTTCAAAAGTTTGGAGTCACTTAGAAATTCCCTTGTTTTTGAAAGAAAAGCATGTTTTGTCCATTAAAGTAACATCAAATTGATCAGAAATATTGTGTAGACATTGTTAATGTTGTAAATGACTGCTGTAGCTGTAAACAGCTGCTTTTGATATTGTATTTATATTAAATATCTACATAGGCGACGGCGTACAGAGGCCCACTCTCAGCAACCATTAGTCCTGTCTTCCAATAGCAAGTTGATCATTTCAACAGAATAACCGATCATCAGAAAGCCCTTAAAACCATTGTGCCGATTAAAGAAGCAATACATCTGGCCTTCTTTGGACTAGTTGAGTATTTGGAGCATCAGCAGTTGTGGGTTCCATTACAGGCTCAAAATGACCAGAAACAAAGAACCAATTTCCTCCAACAGGACAATGACCCAAAGCACAGCTCCAGACTATGTAAGAACTATTTACGAGTATTCTGTCTGTCATGGAGCAGCACAGTCACAGGATCTCAGCCCTATTGAGTTGATGTGGGAGCAGCTTGACCGTAGGGGACTCAAGAGGTGCCCATCAAGCCAATCTGACTTGTGGAAGGTGCTTCAGGAAGCATGGGGAGAAATCTCTTCAGATTACCTCAACAAATTGACAGCTAGAATGCCACAGGTCTGCAAGGCTGTAATTGCTGCACATGGAGGATTATTTAAATGACTTTGTCAATGACATTTCTTCCTATTTAAACTCATTTCATGTATGTTTTCAGGGACAACAACGAAATTTCTCAGTGACCCCAAACTTTTGAACGGCAGTGTATATATACTTACATATATATTTGTTATTGGGAGTATCAAGCACATGTCTTTCTGTACACTGTACTTCCTATAATTACTGAATCCTACTCGTCCCTTTGGTTCCCCTTCTCTCTAGGACCTGGTGGACTCCGATGCTCTGCTGGATGAGGATGACTTGAAGAAGCCAGACCCAGCTTCTCTTAAAGCACCCACGTGTGGCGAAGGAGCCACCAAGAAGAAAGCCTGCAAGAACTGGTGAGTTCACCAAACAACCTTTAGACCAAAGCACGCCGTGGGTCTGTTGGGTTGCAGCTCGTTAACATTAGAAAGCTTTATTAATCCCCAGTCAGGAAACTCATTTGCCACCAAATCAATGCACACAGACGGTAAAGAGTTTCCACAGTGCACAACAGAAGGAGCCGGGCTTTCAAAAAAATGTTCCATTTATCTGCGCTTAGGAAAGCATTTAATATAGAAATGTTGCACCTGTGTGCAGCACGTGTGGTCTCGCTGAGGAGCTGGAGGAGAGTAAAGGAAACCAGAAGACTAATCTACCAAAATCAGCCTGTGGAAGTGTGAGTATATTTAGTTACCGGTATATGTTCATATCTCCTCTTCCTACCTGGTAACAGAAGAATTAACGATTTCAATGATTTCTACTTGTGGCAGTGTTACCTCGGCGATGCGTTTCGATGTGCCAGCTGCCCGTACATGGGGATGCCTGCGTTTAAACCGGGGGAGAAGATCGTGCTGGACAAGAAGACGCTGACAGACGCTTGAACACTGGACTTCACACATGCTACCCGCTCATTGCTTCAACATTTTACATTCCTTTCCCCCATCCTTCCTTTTTTCCCTAATTGCAAACTGACCCACAGAATGTCTTGGGGACACACACATTTTGAATTTGTTGAATCATTTATTGTACAATTGCTACCTGCTTTTGGGAAGCCCTGAATGTCATGTTTCAGATAGTGAGTCATGATGAGCTTCAGTCAGAACAGTAACACCACAGATGTTAAATGTGCATTCGATATAAAAATGGCGACATGAGGTAAAAGTACATTACTCGAGAGTCAGTTCATCCCTGTTACTCCACGCTGAAGTCCATCTTAATATCTCCCAGACCGGGTTCAAAGGTGAAGCTGTAAGACACTGCGGCTCTGCCGTCGTCCGAGCTCTCACACGGCGACCTGAGAAAATACACTCCCTGTTTCCTGTGTCGACTCCACTCGCACTCGCCCTGCGAGGAAGGCACAGAAAAAACATCTGTTAAAAAAATGATTTCCGCAATTCGTTTGACGGTTAAAGACAAAGACAGCTACGGATGTTAAGGAGAGGCTGGAGGCTGTGATACCTGCTCACTGATTGGTCCAATCAGACCTGCAGTGACAGTGATGTCAGCGGTGAGGTGGTATTCCATCCACAGCGCGACACCATGGCAACGACCATTCCTGAAACTCATTCAAACAGGCTGTTTAACTCCACTGTAACCCCTAGACCAGGGGTCACTAATAGGCGGTCCGGATCCGCACCCAGACGCCGTGGTATCCGGACCCTGGACCTATAACGATGGATAATTGAGAATTATTTAATTTTGACGGAGCGCTTCTATTTTAACTGGCGCAGCTTTTCCAGCCTTTACTGCCCTTATTCAGCGGTCCAGGAAGCACACCGACTTCTCCAAACAGAGGAAAGTGGACTGAGAGACCAGAGTCTTTAACCAAGAATGGACAGACTCGTATATGTTCATTCAAAACCAGTATGTCTCATATATTCAGAGACGTGGCGATTACTAAACGCAGCAATGTGAAGCGCCACTACGACACTACACAAATCTTTTTAGTAAACATACCCACTCACATCCGAAATAAAATCACAGAAAATAAACAATATAAGAGCTCAATATGATCAGAATCCTAACACATGAATTCACTGTCCAACAATGATGTTAACAGAGAGGAAACAAGTTTAATGACCACAGATAAAGTCCACAAAGTTCTCTTTTTAGAAGATTAGGATAATATAATATTCACACTGAATGAACTGAAGCTGCAGGACAATTCAGTGATATTCATTTTTCTAAAATTAAGTACCGGTACTGTTAGAGCCAAATATGAGATTATAAATACCACTGTATTTCGTTGTTTGTACATTGGGTGGCGCTGTATTTCCTGTCCTGGGCTCAGGTATATAAGTCAATAAATCGCTGGGTTCGTCAGGTGTTTGACCCCGGAAGGGCAAACGGTTTTGACCGCGATATACACATTTACTGCATTGTGGGAAAGAGTGGCTTTGGTTGTACATTGTTTCCACGACGAGAATAAATTAGCTACAGATCATCATACAAAACGTCTCTGTGATGTGTCGAATGCACCACACCTCACAGGTAGTTTAACCTGCAGCGAGCGCGTCAACCAGGCGACTCCGGAGGGAGCAGCACCTCAGGAGCTTACAGCCACACGACTGGGCTTCTTTAACAGGTACTATAGTATTTATTATTTATAATTCATACAGTTAAAATTGAAAACTGACAAATATTGTTGAGGTATTATTCAATTGAACTTTCTTTATTTTGAAATGTCAGTTATCTACTGTTGACCTAAATAATTATGGCACTAAATCAAGGTAGACATTATTGTGATGATCCAGACCTTTGCATGAGGAAATTCTCTCGAACTGGACCTCCTTTAATTATAATTGAATACCCCTGCCTGAGAATAAGCCAGCTTTTATACTTTGGTATGTGGTTCCTGGGAAAACTCAGTACCTTATGAACGGCAGCGAGCCCTGACTGCTGATTGGCTGTTGAGGGACACACTGGGTGAAGTCGAAGGTCATGACCGCTGTGGACCGGGTCAGAGCGCGACACGGGTACTCCCAGAGAGGGTGGGGCTCCGCCTCACGGGACTCACGGAAATCCAGAGATCTCTGTGGGGGACGGATGTGGAGTTATGTTTTTAAAGAATTATTTTCAAAAACATACATGATTTAAAAAACACAAACTCATAACAGGCCCTTTAAACTTCAGCTACACATCACGGATATAAAACGTCTCCTCATCAGTGTTCAAACCATAAATAATAGGATGAGTCACCTTCTGTGTCCTCATTTGAGTTGGGGACATTGGGCCTCATTCAAAAAGAGGGTTTACTCACAAATCTGTACATAAACAGTGCGTATGAATGTTAATATTTCAATTGAAGGCATCTTATAATAAAACTGATTCATTTTAAAAGTCTTTAATGGACAACAATATTTAAAACCGTTAATTCACTTAATTTAACGCCTTTGTATCCTCAGCAATTATTATGAAAAATATCTTAAACAACATGAAGCTTTGAACTTCTGTTGCATATTTTATGACGCCATCACCCTGAAGGGAGGTTTTTGAATAGCTAAATGCCAACAAATGTGGGCGGAAGGTGAAATATTTCTGACTTTTGAAACTTAACTTATCTTTTTTCAATAAAATTTGACTTCCATTCTACACATAATACAACACTAATTGTGTTAGTATTCTCCGTTTAAATCATGCTCCTACTTAAAACCAGACATCTTGTGCAGGTGTACATGTTGAACAAAAACTATAAAGCTTTCTGTCATGAATTCTATTTTATAGTTTCCTGATTAAGACATTTCTTCTCCATGATGAAAATATACACCGTCTGTACCTGAAGATTTTACTAGATGTAAAAAAAAGAAAAAGACAGAAATTCATAAATAAAACTTTTACCTGGACCATTTCATCCATGGGTGAGACATTAAAGCCCTCACACGTTCCACACGGAGCTCTTATCCTCCACAAATCCTAAGAAACACAGGAAAGACAACGAATTCAAAAAAGAATGCATATTCCTTTATGCTTGTTTCTTTAAATCGTAGACGTAATTAAAAAAAACATGTATATGTATAAATATATTCCCATCTTTCTCACCTGGAACTCTACAGCCACCATGTGAAGTGTGGCAGAGCAGGGCAGGATGGTGGCGTTGGGCCGGAGGAGGACTGCCAGGGCGGTCCGACAGTACCAGAAGAACAGGGAGTGCCAGGGCAGGAGGCTGGTGCTGAAGTACGGTTCACCCATCAGGACGGAGATCTGGAGGAAGCTTTGCACTCAATCCACTGCGATACACATTTCTGAATCCTACAAAATACATTTGAGTGAGATGTTTGGCTTTAAAAGCTATCAGATGGTTTGAATTCCAACAAATGTACAGATGACCAACTGGAGAGCAAAGAGTTAAAGCAGCATTACCAGTTAGTTTTTTGGCCACTTGGGGGCAGTAGAGCAAGCTGATGATGTTCGCGAGAGCAGTGAGCATGAAGGTCTGTTTATACTAGTGCTGTTATACTCCACAGACGGAGCTCAACCTACGAACACGCTCGTGCTCAACGTGCTTTTTGTTGCATAGTAATCCAAAAAGCTGGCGCCCAGCTACAAATATTCAGAACTTTTTAGAGCTTTTCTTCACTCGCGATGACATTTTCAGGCGCACGCACCTCACCCTGGGGACGCTACTGCGAGCACAAACCAAGCTTGAATGTAAAGCGGCCTTGAAAACTAAAATAATGAGCTAAAAGATGCTAAAACACTCCACGGAGCTGACGGGAACAGCAGAGTTGGTGATAATTCTATGTGGGTTTGTCACTACGAGCCACAATACTCTATGTAATCATTTGTATTTTATGGATTATAAACATTTTGACTATGGAAAAAGACACTGTAGCACCACTATAAGCTTGTTCAAAAGGTACCTGCTCCCCTCCGAGATCATCAATGGTCAGCTGCTCTGGCTGGATCTCCAGCAGCTCAACACCTCCTTCCATCGAGTTGGCTTCCAACACCTGCAGAGGGAACATGTGTCACATCGCATCAGAGTTTTTGTGTTGGTATAAACCATAAACCTCTCAAAGATGAGGTAGTACAGTCGTGAGTTATTTACCTGCTTAATAACCTGTTTAGACATTCTGGAGTTTTCCAGACCGTAGACCTGGGTAGAAGCCCCGAGGATAAAAAGACACATCAGTAACACAGTATGATATTTGGTTTAGAAAGGCGCGGCACGGTCAAAGTAGAGTACCTTCTTGGCTCCGATCATGTGAGCGAACACAGGAAGTAGACTTCCATCGCTGACGCCAAGACAGACGCTGTCCTCCCTCATGACCTGGAGTGAACACAACAGGCGATCAGACAACAGCCGTATCCGACAGCTCGGACTCTCGGCGGCCCGTCACTTACACTGCGCAGCGCGCTGACGTAGCTCTCTGTGCGCCGCCCGTCGTTGAGTTCGCCGAAACGCGGTCGAGTCCAAACCAGGTGGGCCTGGCAGGTACAACAGGGCCGAGTGGGAGGAGCCTCGGCCTGTGAGTCCTGCTGGCTGAGGACGGAAACCAGAATAAAACAAAGAAGAAATGAGGGTTTGCAAAACAAGTGCTGCTGTTTTTTGAGCTGTAGGAGATTTAAACAGTGTTTCTAAAGTGAGGCCTCTGAGGGGGACTACCTGGGGGACTGCAGGCCGTACCACAGGCTATAGTCGTCATGGCACACGGTCAGACTCAGCTCCTCCCCTTCTGTCACTCTGCTCTCCGTAGGCAGGAAGTAAAGACTCTGCATCCAGTGGTCCCGCCACTGAAACACATCGCAATGATCAGCAGAGTTTGATAGGAGTCTGACTTAGAACATCAGAACAGAGCGTGTTTCTCAAAGTCAAATAAGATCAACGGTTGAATTTAGAAGGATGCTTTGTCACCGGATCCCGCTGAAGGAGTGTTGTGTCGATGTCAAGGATCATTCCAATTCTAACAAGGGAAGAGTCCTTTTTCCATGATGCATGCAAGTCTCCTCCGCGCTCCTAAAGACACCCACAATGCTACTGTGTGCCCATGATGCATTTCCTGTGCCCTGATTTGGAAACGGGAAATATGCTGGAAATATAACTGAAAGTTATTTCACCTCAAACTTGTTCAGATTTTGGCAATCGGTTGCTGAACAAATTTGTGGTGAGACATTTGCCAATCCAGTCGCTCAATCTTCCCTCATGGTAGATCATCAGAGCCTTATTTAAAGGTTTGATGTGACTTGCGACGCTCAGGAATGTTCAGCGAGCAATTAATAGCACTGAGGCTATGAAGTTATAAAGTCAGCATATTTTCACTTCTAACTCTCTGGGAATTAAAACTTTATTTCGACCAAACAAGAGTTGGGGATTGTTGGAAGTGGAAAGAACAAACCCCAACAGCTTCGTGAGTTTTATTTTGTTTCTGTTGTGTTTGAATGAAGAGTTTTCTTTTCTTTTACACACCGGCACACGCACTACACTGTTTCAATGTGTGCTTTCTCAATGAGGGACCCGTCTTACCAACATCCTTGACTTTGAGAAACACCCATAGTGTCCTATAACTCACCGGAGCCGTCTTTGGCTGTGGGTATGTCCAGCTAGGAGCCATGGTGCACACGACGCTTCCACTGGGATCCATGTCGAGGTCCCACCAAGATAAGACGACCTGGGCCCGACCGCTGGCCCGAGACACAAACTGAGAGGTGTGAGACTGGAATGCGCTGCTCACTGGCTTACTAAAATCCACACTGAGAGGGGGGCGGACAGTGTAGAGGGAGAGAGTGAAAAACTGATGCTGAGAGAAAAGGATCTAGGCGAAGACGTGCGTCACTCGCGTACCTGAACATGGTGCAGAGGGGACCAAGCGGGGTGAAGCTGCGAGGAGACACCTGGCTCAGCTGGATATCACACACCGAATGAGCTCCGGCACAGTGGCCCATGGCGGGCGGCGGGACCAGGCGGGCCCCCCCCACCTCCACCGGCTGCATCTGAACCCAGCTCCACAGCAGCTCCGATTCCACCAGCTGGGCGTAGACGGTGGCCCGGTGAGGGACCGCCTCACAAGCCCCCTGTAGGGTGGAGGGACGCGAGGAGATGGATCAGACATCCAGCTGGGATTAGACATTTCACCTCCACAAACTGTAGTTTGTTTTATGCATCACTGGATTTAACAAATATTAAAGGGCACATATGATGCTCATTTTCAGGTTCATACTTGTATTTATATGCGTTTACATGCTTTAATGTTCAAAAAACTCATTTACTTTTCTCATACTTTCTGTTGGAGTATAAATATAAATGTATTCACCCTCTGTCTGAAAAGCTCTGTTTAAGCACTTTTCAACGGAATTGTGTTGCTAAGCAACAGTTTGGGTCCATGTCTACTTCCTGCAACGGGAAATAAACTGGCACACATTTAGATGGTTTACGTATGAAACTGAAATGGTCTATCTTTGTAAACGTCCTATTACATTTTCATAACTAGTTCCCCACAGGATTCCCTAGTTGTTGATTTAAAAAATAAATACTGACTCGGAATAATCGACCTCCGACTTCTAATGGATTACAGGACATATGTTGTATTGTTGTGACATCACAACGGTACAGAAATCCTGACTGCTTGTTTAAAGGCAGAGTTTCAGAATACGGGCTGTGTGTGTTTCTACATAGATTGATGTTTCGATACCTTCACAGTATTTATACAGCATCTACACCTGCTTTATAATTTTAAAAAAACTCACTTATTACAATATGGGTCGTTAAACTAATTCTTAAAGTTCATGACCAGTGTAAAAACCTACAAAGCAAACACATTGACACACACACACACACCTGGATAAGATTTTGGTGAGCATGTTCATAGCTGGGCAGCGCTCCTTCACCTATCAGCTCTGTATCGAACAGCTCTGTGATCAGAACGTTGGCCTTCATTTGCATATCTCCATCTGCGTTCAATTACAAACACGACACAGAGTTCTGTATTGTATAAAATCACAGATACATGCAACTTCACGTGGCCCCAGTATTCATATAGTGCAGAAGCAGTGTGTGACCTGGCCCCACAGTGACATCGGTGGAGTGTCTGTTGATGATCTTGATCTTTTCCGAGAAGCCGTTCTTCTCCACAATGCACTGCGCTGCCTCAGCCGTAGGCTTGAAAACCTGCAGACACAAAGGAGACACAGGTGTTGGGAAACGTAAATAAATAGAATTATTGATGTAAGTAACAATTAATGATTATTAATAATAACGGGGCACCACCCTGCGAACAGGGACCAATAAACAAACGATAAAACTAAGTCTCATAATTAGTGTTCAATTAGTGTTTGGTGCTCATCAAACCACAATCAGGATGAAACCTTTGCTTGCAAAAGGGAAGGCCTAACTCTCTTTGTTCACAGCACATGTTGAAGCCATATGGTCAGACCCCAACATCCCCCCTTTGGCCTGAAGAGCGAGGTGCTGGCCACGGTCTTTAGGGCAAACCAAGGACTGATGTGGGCTTCCATGTGGTGTCATACAGTCCATGTAGGTCTGAGAGCACAAAAGGTTAAACAGTCCATGTAGTTTTGGGAAGAAAGGGATGGTTTAACAGTCAGTGTTCATAGAGGCTCAAGATGTCTGGGCAGACACTAAGGCGGCATCTGGGCAGATGACTAACTAACTACATTAAACATATACACAAATCATAGGTAAGCAAGGCATTATTCCTAATACACTCAATTGCTACATCATGATCTTGTGATAACGTCTGCACTGTAGCATAGTATGTGAAAAACAAAAACGAAATGAAAGCAGAGAAATGAAAACAAACAAAACAAAATGGAAAGGTGGTTTGGTAGGTTAGTATGATGGTTGTGTCATGGTCTACCTAACTCTAGATTTGGATTTACCTATCACCCCCCTGGGTCTGCTGGGATGGCCCCACGGACCGGTTCCTGTCCTCTAGAGGTGTGTACCAAAAAACCCTTTTTCATTTTACAGTTTGGTTGTACATAATGGCGAGCTCGCAGCTCTTCCGATTCGAACAGCGGTAGTTGTTGGGACCCTTTTCGCGTGGGTTTCAACTTCGGCTGTCGAATGGTTGGACGGGCTAGATCTCGTGCTTGCTGGGCGGTCAAATCTGCACTATTATTGTTCACAGCGCAAGGTTGTGAAATTGGGGGCCAATTGTTCTGGGGTACCCAGGGTGTCCCCTGTTCCGTTGCAGGCTGGTTGACTGCAAGGGAGAGGTCAGAGTGTCGTGCGTCTTTGTTCCGAGCGTTTTTCAGCGAATAAAGGGAAGACTTCTGGTTTGGGACATAGTTTTGGGTGGCAGATTTTGGCGGTTGTAAGCATGCAGGCGGACTGGGTGGACAAGAGTCAGGAGCAGGCTCTGGGAGGGGCATTGGCATCGGTTGTCTATGTTCCTGGGTGACGGCGACTTGTCCGTCTGGAACTGGCCCACGGCTGGCAAGGTTTAGTGGCTTTGGGTCGTCCACCAGTGTCTGGAGTGTGGTAAAGTGCTTTACCGCCTCCGTCACACGTTGGTGTCTAAGGCTCTTGATCTCTGGGTCTAAACTTGCTCTTCTGGAGTGGGTTTGGGACTTAAGATTTAGTTTGAACCTAATTCTCTTTTTAGGGTGAAATCTCTTCTGATGCCATAACTCGTGATTTTCTGGATCAAAGCGTTCTATGTCGTTCGCAAGAGACTCAAGCTGATGGATAGGCAGACCCTGCGCGCGGAGAGGGCCTGGGTCATCAGAGTGGTCTGAATTAGCACAGTCATTTAAGATGACATAGCGGTGAGGACTAACCTCTCGACGTGTGGGGGAGGGGCTCCGTTTCAGGCGCATGCATGGACTACACGGGACGTTTTGTTCACTCAAAGCAAAGTGGGGAGTGAGACACCTGGATCAAGCACGCGAGCAGCCTGGGGTGCTCGGTCGCTGTCCCTGGTGGTGTGATGAAGAACTACACCACTAGACGCTGCTAAGCTCTTAGCAGTGGTCTTCAATGTGACTGTAGTGGCTTGTCCACTCAGTCGAGGCTCATCAAGCCTTTGGGGCAGGGCTCGTTTGACTATGTCAGGGAGGAGGCCTATCATGGGGTCGGAAATTGCGACAGCAATACTTACCTGACCCCCCTGAGGTTCTTCATGCCAGGTCTTAGTGCTTCTCTAAGCAGCCTGGAGTTGTGCACTCAGGGTGTTACTCTCTAAAACTTTAGAGGCTTTCGCTTTGGGGACCATGACGAGCTTAATAGCTCTTCTGCAGCTGGTCTGGCTCTGTTCGAGCGACCCGGGCTTCTTGTGGCAGGGCAGTTGTGTCCTGCTGCACAACATGGTAGCGACTGAGGGGGCCAGCAACTGCATCTTGTAATGCAGGGTTGTCTGGCTCCTGTTGAGCTTCATGCTCCTAACCTGGGTTTCTGGTTGCATGCTTTACTTTTAGTAAGTGGCGACACCCAGTGGTGTTATTTACTTAATGCGAGCAAAGGACTGTTACGGTTATTAACGGCACACAGTGAAATGTCTAGTTCTGCGACTTACGTTTCTACTGTTGGACGTCAATTACTGCTCGGAGGTGCACAGTGAAATGCTTAGTTCTATGACTTACAAGTTTCTACTGCTCTACTGTTTTGCAATTGGAATGCTACTGAAGTGGGCTTAGCACTTCTGGCTGGTGACAGCTGTGTGTTGGATCTATGAGGATTAAAAAACGAAATGAGTTTGTGTTACAATTAAACGATCAAATTTACCACAACAGCTGAGTGTTTGTTTAGGAAATTAAACGAGTAATTTAACTTGCAAAATCAAAGGGAGGAAAGGAAAAAAATAAAAATTTGAAAAAAAATAAAACTTTGGAAAAAAATAAATTTTTCAAAAATTATTCAAAGTCAATTCTGGACTAATGTACATAAACACTGTGATAACACTGGTATAACGTAGCCTCACACGGGGCACCATTATGTTGGGAAACGTAATGGAGCGTGTTTGGGTTATCAGCATCTAAGAAACTGAATTCTTGACATCAATAGAATTATTAATGTAAGTAACAATTATGAATGATTAATAATAATAACTGGGCACAACCCTGCAAACAGGGACCAATAAACAAACGATAAAACTAAGTCTCATAATTAGTGTTCACTCATGTCAATAGTCTGAGTACTATTACACATTCAGAGTGGAAGTGAAGGTTTTTAAGTTCGAGCACAGACCACATATACAGTTATTATCACAATACGCATGCACAAAGTAATCACAGACAGCTGCTCTTTAAAATATAACAGAGTTTATTAAGTTCTAATACTAATGATCTAGTCAACTAATATCTAAGCTAACAACAACTATACATTCATGAGCACGCTATCTAAAATCAACAGACTATTGAAAAGAGGGGGGGTGTGTGTGTGTGTATGTGTGAGCAAAGGAGAAGGGAGCGAGGGAACAGCTCAGTGACGTGTGACGTAGTTGGGACGTGGTGACGTCTCTCATGCGTGAGACCCAAAATGGCGGAGAGCCAACGGGAGACCCAGTGTCTACATGTGGCAGCAGCTGTTCAGCACGTAGCTAGATTAGCTCAAAGCTATATGTGTGTGTGTGTGTGTGTGTTAGTAAAAGGGAAAGTAACAAAACAAAATTAAATAAAACAAGCGATTACGATCCTCTGCGCCGCGCGGGAGTACGGAAGATTGCTCTCTCAGCCAGGGGAGAGAACAGCGACTCTTTGTCTCAGCCGGCGGTTCTGACCTCCTGAACTGATGAGAAGCAGCTTCGACTTCACTAGGCGGCTCGCTCAACACAGATCACAGTAGCATGGAATACACGCTACTTCTACATCACCCCAATGATCTCGGCGATCGTTAGTGTCGGCGATTATTAAGCATACACCTCGTTATAAAAATGAACAGTACTTTAAGGACGTAAACAAGATAAAATAAACACAAATAAACTTTCTCTAACTCTGCCCAGAATCTATTTGCCTTACGGTACGATTCAATCGTGGTGATTGAGGGGAGTCTTCTGGGGGGGGGGTTTCTTCGGAGCTTCAGTGGGCTCGTGCAGCGGCGTCGGAAGCCGTGTTTCTCTCGGTGAGAGGATCGCTGTCGTCTGGGTAAGGGACTTTCGCGTCCTTATGGCCGGAGCAGACGAGGCGCTTCGTGTGAGGATGGAGGGTGGGAGGGTGTGAGGGTGTGAGCTCTCTCTCTCTCTTTCTGAAGGAGTCTTGTCTCTTCACTTCTGCAGGATTAAAAGGGTTCGCTTCGTGGATGCGAACAAAGATAAAATAGACAGTTTGGTGAATTCGGCCAGCGAATATAAACTGTGAACCTAGGATTTTGGTTAAAAGGAGGACCAACGTTGATGTGCCTCCTTCGATCCCGGAGGGATCGGTGGAAAAAAGCATTGAGGTGGGGGCTGAAGGAGTTTTGTAGAACGGTTGCTGAACTACAGGGGTCCTGGGGTGTCTTGGCTCTCGGCCAATGAGATTGCAGCGGTGCATTCAGGTGACCTCAGGAACGCATAGTTTTTTGGGGGGGAGGAAACTCACACCCTAATGTGAAATTCCTTCAGAGGAGGTTTGGTGCTCATCAAACCACAATCAGGATGAAACCTTTGCTTGCAAAAGGGAAGGCCTGACTCTCTTTGTTCACAGCACATGTTGAAGCCATATGGTCAGACCCCAACACAGGTGACTCCTGCGGCAGTCTGGGAAACGCTGCAAATCATGTGAAGGTATCAAGGAAGCAGGGTAATTAAGCACGCCTGCTCGAATTTCTGAGAGCTTTAGTCAGTGTGAACATGCGACAGACTTAAAAATAAATACTTTCATTTCATAAAAAAACACCCATAGCACAGAGCATCAAGGCATTCTCAAACAGCTTGTTGTGTGTTTTTCGGTAGATGCAAATTGTGTCGTCTTCTAAACTAAAGAGTTTTTGCTGACCTCCAGTGGTTCGCCTTCTCTCCTTACTACAGTGATGTACAGGTGTCCTTTAGGACTCCATGACATCACCGATGGCTGTAGGCACGCCCCCCTGAACCCGGCTCTAAACGGGAACCGGTTACAAATTTGTAATAAATATTGACACGGTTCGGAGTTGATGGTTCTATTATCGGTACTTTAAAAAGTACAGAGTGAGATCTCGTCGTCTCTAACCTCCTCTCTCTGTCGCTGTGTCTTTGCACGAGAGGCAGAGTCGTGCTTTACCTCGACACACACACACAGACTCCGGATCAGTACAGCGTGAGACACACATCATGGCAGAGAGAAGAAAAAGATCCGTGTGGCTACATTTTAGTCCAGTAGATGCTGAGAACTCGTATCAAATGCAATAAAACCCTCACGAGTAATGGATGTAACACCAGCAGTTTACCACAACATGTGACCAAGAAGCAGAAGAGAAATGCTCTGCTTTCTACCGCTTGTCGAGCAGCCCCCTAACGTTAGCGATGCCATACGGAGTTTGATCGTAAGAACAGGCTAGTCAATGAAAGCTAATCACTTAACTTATTGTTTGGCTGCGAATGTAAACTAAAGATTTTGGAACTTCTTGTATTGAAGCTCAAGTTTATACAAGAATAATGAAGCAACATTAAATCTTTTCCTAATTAATTGTCTTTTCTCACAAAATTCTAAAAAAGAACCGATAAAATTATCGATAAGGAACTGAACCGATAAGCACAATGAATAAGAGTACTCGTATGGATAAAATCCTAACAATACCCGTCACTAGATGGGTGGGGTTACAGGTGCAACAGAGCACACCTCTGACCCAAACAGGCCTGAACCTTTCAACCAGAAAGCACAGTAAATACTGCTTTTCAGCCTGGTGGTATCAAGTTACTTTTTAAAAGAACTTTTCAAAGATTACACATATCTTTTATGAGTAGATACTACATAAATGGGGGGGGGGGGGGGGGTAAGCATCTCTACCTCCACAGCGTAGCAGAAGTCCGCTCCAGCAGTGACGGCCATCATGGACAGTAGGCCTGTTCCCGTCCCAATGTCCAGGACGATGACCCTCTCACCGCGAGCCTTTACTCTGGCTACAGCAGCCCGGATGCCCTGGTAGTACTTCTTATTCTGGAGGCGGAAAGGACATCAGCTGTGTCAATGCAGAAGAAGAGTGAGAACACTATGCAGAGGGATTTAATAAAGTCAGTGTGTGTGGTGCCTCATCCCGTTTGTTTTCTTTCTTTTGTTCTAGTTAAAGACAACTCACTGGAGCATAAACAGAGTATATAGTATGTTCACTCGGGTTGCCCCTCTCTTAGTCTATGAATTGACTAAAGCATAGTTGATACTCGCCGTAGTGAAGCCGGCACGAAAATGACCGAATCACGGCCTGCGCGTCGTGAGCAGAGTGTCAGCAAGAGGTCGGCCCACTTGGTTGTGCACTTTAAAATGTTTGTAACACGGTGCCCACAATCATGTGACTGTCTCAAATAGTTCACTGATTAAAACACCATTTACATGCCTGGGGATTATGCAAAGAAGGCCAATTCGTGTTTAGATGCTTTAGAAGCAGGTCTTAAAAATCGTCATTTGAGAAAATATTTTGCAGCCAAATCAAATAGTTTACAGGATATTCAACCTTTGTTTCTTTATAATGCATGTAATACCGGACTTCTTTAATTACAGGGCCTGTACAAAGGCAATAAAGTAGTCCATGAGTACGAGTTTACAGCACTGTGGAGCTTGGTTTATGGCTTTTTGCCAGTTACACAGTCGATGAGTTACTCGGCGTTTGATTCTCCACAGTACATTTTGTTGTCCCTCTGTCGTTTCAGAGAATAATGCAAAGAACTGCTCGTTGAGCAGAACCGTTTCTGTTCATGCTCGGAGCCCACCGCCATCTGCAGAGGCTCGCACTACGGTGCCAAGTACGAGCATAAACAGAGCTTTAGTCTACGAAAACCAAAATGACAGAGTAAGCGTTGTTTATCCTCGCGCTTGGCACAGCCGATTTTTAAGACCACCTGTTTCTTAAGAATCTCAAAACGAATTGGCCTATTTTGTATAATCCTACACATGTAAATAGTGTTTTTATCAGTGAACTATTTGAGACAGTCACATAATCGCACGCCAAGTTACAAAAATCCAGAAGCCACTTGCAGAGCCTATATGCGCACCACTCGCCGACCGTGATTACGTCATTTTCTGGCGCGCATCACCATTATGCAGCTTCACTACGAAGAGTATCAACAAAGATTATTTGAAAGTCAGTTTTTCAAGCATTTTTGAATCTTTCAATCTTGTCAATTAAAAATGTCTGTATTCGAGGACAGCCCTCATGTACACTCCCCAGTTTCACAATGTGTTTTTTATTATTATCATCAAGTAAGTATATAAAGAAGGTCTCCCATCAAGCAACAGTCTCATTTAACATATAAAACACATATTTGGAAATAACGTCATTACCACAGCAAACAAACGTGGTCATGTGAGACATATTCATGGGTGACTCACCCTGTCATGGTCATGTAGCATATCAGCGTAACAGGACCTAAAAGATAAACAGGACAACAGAGTCACATGGACGAGTGTTGGTATTATTGATGCTTTTGTTTTAAATAACATGTAGCTGACTTTCAATTTTTTATTATTATTAATATCAATATTAGCCCAGGCACAAATACGAAACCCATAAACTGATAGGTTGTTGACGCTTGGCTTTTTTTTTAACAATAGGTGAATTGGAATTAAACTTCTTCAGAGTCCTTGTGGTCTGTGGAAGAATTCAGCATGAGGTTTCAAAACAAATCTCTATATTGGGATTTAATAACTTGTAACTGATGTATCACAATCGGTCACAATCATGTCGGCCCATAACTAACAGGAAATATCAGTAAGATGAGAAAAGCCTGCTTGAAAAATAAGCTAAAAATCTAATTAGACGTATAAATCTAGCAACAATGAAAGAGCTATACAAAGACAATGTTGCGATGTGAGTGATACGGCATGATTAATAGCAGTGATAATAAAGCATAGTTTATACGTCAACAGTGCACATCAGTATAATATGTACTATAATTAAGTCGTGATACTTAATTATACAGTGCAGTACAGTATAGTTGTAGGTGTAATACAATAGTAGTAATAGCACAGTACATAAATGCTCAAGCTTATTTTACAACTGTAAAATGCCCTGCTCAGTCATTAGTGTCTTCGTCACAAGTGCATAGTGCAGATATCAACGCAATTACACGAAGAACACATGAATACTAAACAAACATGAACCTATGAAAGTAAGGACTTGTAAGAACTCGATGTGAAAAAAAATGTCAACGTTAAATTGGCTTCCTTGTTGACAAAGGCACGCGCTCATCCTCGAGATTATATATGGGATTCTAAACTCAGCAACTCTCAGAAACTGCAGACAACACACCATTCAAACGTGTGCTGTGATGCTAGGCTCGGAGCTAACGTTAGCGTTACCTGGCTATCTCCTGGTGGTAGTCGTACTCCTCACTCTCCTCCACCCAGTCTAAAGTTCCAGTGCTCGGGTTGGCTCTTCCACAGAAGGTCTTCATTTCTGCCAAAACTGTTACAACACTCCGGCTGTTGTTTTTTAACAGAATATTGTACAAAGGTCTAAAAGTAGTGATGTTACGAGATGTGCCGACGCTTCGAAGCGTGTGTCGAGTAATGGAGGGGGCGTTTCCTTGAAGCGCGTATCGAGGCTTGCTTCATGTAGGGGAGGAGCCAAAAATGATGACGTCCGAAGCCTCGCTGCCCGGCTGTACCACGTGACTGCTTCGGGAAGTGGTTCAGAGTTTGCCGGGAGGTTCGACAGCAATATAAACCCCTCAGGCTCCATTCAAAATGTGGGTTGTTGGTGGAGAGTTGCGGTCAGTTGAGAGTTTGGATAGTTTGGAGAGAGAGAGATAGTTTGGATAGCGTTTATATAGTTTGGATAGTTTGGAGAGAGAGAGATAGTTTGGAGAGTTAGGAGAGTGAGGAGAGAAGGATAGGTGATGGAGCCAGCTAGGAAGAGGAGGATTTCCCCTGTGTGGGAACACTTTGATTTGATAACTCCTAATAAGGTAAGCTAAAGCTAACTCTATTTCAGACACATTAGGTTTGCTTATCAAGAACTGTATTTTTCACAGTTTCTTCTTTTATTCAAAGGTGAGGTGTTTATTGTGCTCCAAGGAGCTGGGGTACAATAACAACACCTCATCCATGCTAAGGCATTACCTTATGCATGAGAATAAGGAGGAAACTGGAGCTTCAGCCAGCCATTGTAAGTCATTACAATATTACAAATGCACCATCACAATTTTTCCCTGTTCACTTTTGTGTATTGTGCAAATTAAGACAGGTAACAGACACTGTATTTATTCTCTTTTAACCAGCCACCGGAAAACAAGAGCTGGATGAAGCCCTCGTCTCCATGATAGTGACGGACACACAGCCCTTCAGTATTGTGGATGATGTTGGATTCAGGGCATTTGTGTCCAAACTGGATCCTAATTATGTTATCCCTACAAGGCAGGTATGTATGGGTGCATGCATGAAATTGAGAAACTGTTATTTCTGAATAAAAATGAATAAAATGTCCCGTGTCCTGTACATCACTGTCCAAGTTCCACAAGCATATTCAGTCCCCTCTTCCTAGTTCCACAAGCACTTTCACTGTCCTCTGCCTGCTTAAGCCCATGCCATTTTCCTAAAGTGACATAATAACATCATTACACAACCTGCCATATCATATGATACTCCCATTTTGGGAAAATTCACACACAGAATACATTCAAAAAATATATAAAAATATTTTATTATGCACATATGTGATCATTTATGTACAGAAATTATTTGGTCATACATTTTTGTAATTCAGTCATTCCCAACAGCCATAACAGACACAACAATTCAATGCATCACATTATGTGGTTCAGATACAGCTGCCTGTGATTATACACTTGGCCAGTAGGTGGTATCGTGTGCACATGAAGCATCGAGTAATGAACCCTTTCTCGAACCAATTGGCTGAAGTGTTGCGAGGCCTCATGAGGCTTCATCTCGCCATCACTATCTAAAAGTAAATTGCACTACTGATGCAGCGTTGGACCAATGGAGGTCGCCATCTTTCCCAGCAACGTCACACTCTTTAGGTCACATGCAACGAATCTCACATTAGACTCGTTCGAGATGGACTGTGTTGAGAATAAATCTCATGTTGAGGAGAAAACTCAGGTGAACAGACTTAGGTCGAGGCGTTTAGCTCAATTCAAGCAATAAGGTTTATTTGTGACAGAAGTATTATGTCCAGCAGTTAAACGTGCACGGACCTAGAAAGTTCACTCTGTAGGAGCGAATGAAAAGCTAAAAAAGGCGCTTAGACAGAGTGTGCATGCGTTTATATATTAGGTCCTCCTTTTGGAGCCTATTGGTCAAAGCAAAGTAGGAGGTGGATCTGTTTTTAGCATTCAGATGACCTGATGGAGCTCTGGGCATCTCCGCCCACACTGGCTCACGTCCGGGATCCGCCTTCTCTGGAACGTCAGTGTGTGTGAGATGTTGATGCAGCAGCATATTGTTATGTTCGGCCGACTAGATAAGCTAGGCGCTAGATATGCAAGGGCGCCTCTTTCTATCTCTAAGATGGAGCAGGCAGTTGGAACTAGTTCTCTGTAAGACTATGTGACATTTAACTGGGGCAAAAGCTATCCTTCAGAGTTCTAGTATTTTCCACTTTGTTCAGGCGAGTGCGAGAGTGCCCCACCTGGCGTTTTTGACCTTCGTGTACTAGAACTCACATATCCGCGTATAAGCTGTGTTTAACATTGAATGAATGTATATTTTATTTACAACTGCTTCTCGCCTGGAAAGTAGACGGGAGCAGGCGGTAGAAGCAGGGGGCGTTGAAAAAAAGAACTGCGGTCAATACGGACAGTTTTCAGCCGCCTTCAAAGAATAAACAGGAAGTCACAGAATCAGTTACTTCCTGTTAGATCCGATCTGTAGGCTACTTGTAGTTTGGTTTAGTTTTGATATGTGTTGTATAAATAAGCTTTATTGTTATCAATCACACAAGATATGTTTATCGATTAAACCTTCATCGCACAACATGCTATTAATAGCCAACAATCGAGCATTAAATATTACAATAGAGTGGTTTCGCCGACGTGACGATCTCCTTAGATACGAGGTCTGTCCGCCATGTTGGAGTACATACAGATCCTACATGGCGGCGAGTAAACAAGGAAGTGCGGCGAAAATACCATACTTTGAATCACTGGATAGTGCATCAAAGGTTCGCTACCTGGCCAAATTGAAGGTTATTGGTAATTGTTGGAATGCTGTTAAGCATTCCAACTATTGTTATCCTGTTTCTTTATTCCACTATTTCTTCCGTCCCCCGTTTCGTCGCAACGCTTCTTCTTCATTTTTTAAGCTACAGAAACCGTTCAACTATCAAAATGTTCAGCTCCTTCAGCTCATGTCTGCTATGACTTTTCATATTTCTAACCTTTAAATGTTTTGAATTATTAAGCTTTTTGCAACTTTGTTTTGAATGGGTTTCTATGGAGAAGATTTTCAAATCCTTCAAAAACTTCTTCAACTTTCAAATCCTTCAACTTCCTCATACTTTCAGCGACAGACACCATTTCAACTTTCAAATGTTGAGAAAACCCTCAACTATTGCCAACATGATTCAGCTTTTTGATATCTTTTAAACTTTTTGAACTGCAGCAATTTAACTTTTATGATTTTTCAGCCCTTTTCTGACTTTATAATGGGTGTGTATTGCGCAGCTTAGAGTGCGTGATGTCACCGCTAGAGTGAAGAGCAGCTTGAGATTCTTGTGAAAAAAACATTTGTATTTTGCCACTGTGTCCACAATCTTCACTCTTCATGCATAATTTCTGGATGTAGAAGTAGCTAATATTGTGCTTGTCGTAGAAAAATTACTGTGGAATCCCACAGATTTCCACATTTGACACAAGCCGTTAATTGAGAGGAAAACCAACTTTCTGCTCCATAGAGACCAATGTTAAATTTTGCTTCAAAAACATTTTCCACAGAACACGGTACCCCATTTCTAGATCGCCAGTTAAGCCACATTTTTTACACTACAGACACAATTTTTACAGGATCTGTTCTTCCCCTCAATTATTAATATCGGAGCAATAGGAGCTACGGTTATGGGAGTTTTCATGATTTGTTTGAGAGGTGTTTCCCTGTTTTATCTCCATGAAATGGCTTCAGGCACACAGGTGTTTGCGATTGAGCCAATTAGTAATGTTGATAAACACACAGACACACGCGCACATACACTCCTCTCCTTGTCTCTCTCTCTGTGTCTCTCATACAGTCATTCAGGTCTCAGGGATCTTTAGATGTCTTTCCCCCCTCCTCTACCCCCCCCCCCTACACACACACACATACACACACACGCCATTTTAAAATAAAAGCCCCACAGAATGAATCCTAACTGAAATGCTTGTGATGAGCCTGTCATTTAATAACCGGTTTGTGTTTATCTAACATTATGATTCTGTCTCCTCTCCCCTTCTCCCCCACACCCCACACCCCATTTCAAAATAAAAGCCCCAGAGAGTGAATTCTAACTGAACTGCTTGTGATGAAGCCTGTCATTTAATAACCTCTGTTTATGTGTCAAACATGATGATTATGTCTCCTCTCCCCCTCCCTCCCCCACCCAGTCCCACCCTTTCAAAATAAAAGCCTCATGGATTAACTGTATTTAAACGTTTCGCTCAAAATTAGGCTTTTTTGTTGAAATAATGAATGCTCTTACTAATACTGCGACAACTACTACTACTGCTAATATTTCTAGTATTACCACTACTACTACAACTTTTGCTGTTGCTACTATTACTACTACTGCTACTGCTATTACTGCTACCATAAATATTATTACTACCACTACTGCTATTACTACCACTACCACTACTATTATTACTGATACCACAACTGCTAATACCTGCTATTCCTGCTACTACCAGTACTAATACTACTACAGCTATTAGAACGACTGCTACTCTACTACTACTGCTACTTCAAATACTGCCATTACTTTTACTACTACTACTACTACTGTTATATTAAATACTACGACCACTACTACAGCTATTACGACTACTACTGATACTAGGCTGCTACTTCTTCTAAATACTAATACTTCTTCTAAATACTAATACTTCTACTCCTAATGATACTTCTACTACAACTACGACTTCTACTACTACGCTTACAAATATCACTACTGCTATTACTACTACAGCTATTAGTACGACTGCTGATACTACTACTTCTAATTACAAATACTTCGACGACAACTTCTACTACTACTGCTACTACAAATATCACTACTGCTACAACTAGTACTTATTCAAATGCTACTCATACTTATACTGCGAATAATACTTCTACTACTACTACAACAAATATCACTACTGCTGGAATCTTTTAAGCTACAGAAACCGTTCGAATATCAAAATGTGCAGCTCTTTCAGGAGAGGGGTGACATAACTTCATATTTGTAATCTTTCAACTTTTTGAATTATTCAGCTTTTTGCAATTATTTTTAAATTGGATATCTATTTTCAGCAATGTTTTTGAGATTCATTTCAGCTTTCAGCATTCCAACGCATTTTCAGCAGGAAATGCATTTTCTAGTTTGAATCCCTATACGATGAGTGCAGATCATTTCAGTACCGATCCTACTTATCTTCCATCGGTAAACTACGCCAACATCTACACGTATCTCGTGAACACCCCCAGTCCTTACACAAAATACGAGTTGGAGTGCTACAAAGGGCTCGACGCTTATAATCAGTTTGTCAGTGGATGGGTCCGAGACGTCAAAGCAACGGTCGACGAGAATTCTCATCTCGTCATTGGAAGGGTAAATATATACAGATCTGGTCAGATATTTAGCAATATTCAATGTTTACTCAGTGCAAACAGACACGTGTGTTTGTGTACATTGTACATGCATGTCATTGTGTGCGTGTGTGTAGGAATTAACTTTAAACTAACCCCTAACTTCACCCCCCCCCACACACACACATATCATATCTCACTTTTTCATCATTATTTTCGAAAAAAACTGAATCAAACATGGATCGTTCATCGGAAAGTTTCTTTTTCAAATTCAGATTTTCCGAGAGTAGGCGCTGCATCTCAGCTTGCATTGCTGCAATCGTGGCCCCACCGAGGTCTGTCTGGTTGGCTTGGTTATTGTTGGAATGCTGTTAAGCATTCCAACTATTGTTATCCTGTTTCTTTATTGTTGGAATGCTGTTAAGCATTCCAACTATTGTTCTTCGAATCTTTATTTAACTTCTTCTATTTCTTCCGTCGCACCTCTTCTTCTCCTTCATATTTTAAGCTACAGAAACCGTTCAACTATTAAAATGTTCAGCTCTTTCACCAGAGGTCTGCTATGACTTTTCATATTTCTAACCTTTAAACTTTTTGAATTATTAAGCTTTTTATTTTCAATGGGATCTCTATGGAGAATATTTTCAAATGGCTTCAGGCACACAGGTGTTCGCGATTGAGCCAATTAGTGATGTTGATACAGACACACGCGCACATACACTCCTCTCTCTCTGTGTCTCTCATACAGTCATTCAGGTCTTAGGGATCTTTAGAGGTCTTTCCCCCCTCCTCTACCCACCCACCCCCCCCCCCCCCCACACACACCCCATTTCAAAATAAAATCCCAAGAGAGTGAATTCTAACTGAACTGCTTGTGATGAAGCCTGTCATTTAATAACCTCTGTTTATGTGTGTCAAACATTATGATTATGTCTCCTCTCCCCCTCCCTCCCCCACCCAGCACCACCCTTTCAAAATAAAAGCCCCATGGATTCACTGTATTTAAACATTAATCTCAAAATTGGGCTTTTTTGTTAAAGAAAATGAATGCTCTTACTAATACTGCTGCTGCTAATATAGTATTACTACTACTGCTACTACTACTATAACTTTTTGCTGTTGCTACTATTACTACTACTGCTACTGCTATTACTGCTACCATGAATATTATTACTACCACTACTGCGATTACTGCCACTACTACTGTTACTTATACTACAACTGCTACTACTACTGCTATTCATGCTACTAAAAGTAGTAATGCTACTACAGCTATTAGTACGACTGCTACTAGTACTACTACTACTGCTACATCTTCTACTGCCATTACTATTACTACTACTACTACTGTGATATTAAATACTACGACCAATACTACAGCTATTACTATGACTACTGGTACTATGTCTTCTACTACTTCTTCTAATTACTAATACTTCTACTACTAATAATACTTCTACTACAACTTCTACTACTACTACAAATATCACTAATACTACTACTAGTAGTTATTCTAATGCTACTAATACTTCTACTAATAATACTTCTACTGCAACTACAACTTCTACTACTACTACAAATATCACCACTACTACTAGTAGTTATTCCAATGCTACTAATACTTCTACTAATAATACTTCTACTACAACTTATACTACTACAAATATCACCACTGATGAATTTTTTTAAGCCACAGAAACTGTTCAAATATCAAAATGTTCAGCTCTTTCAGGAGAGGTGTGATATGACTTTTCAGATTTGTAATCTTTAAACTTTTTGAATTATTAAGCTTTTTGCAATTAGTTTTTGAATTGGATATCTATTTTCAGCAATGTTTTTGCGATTAATTTCAGTTTTCAGCATCAGCATTTTCAGCAGGAAATGCTTTTTCTAGTTGTTGGAATGCTGTTAAGCATTCTTCCGTCGCACCGCTTCTCCTCCTTCATTTTTTAAGCTACAGAAACCGTTCAACTATTAAAATGTTCAGCTCTTTCACCAGAGGTCTGCTATGACTTTTCATATTTCTAACCTTTAAATTTTTTTGAATTATTAAGCTTTTTATTTTCAATGGGATCTCTATGGAGAATATTTTCAAATGGCTTCAGGCACACAGGTGTTCGCGATTGAGCCAATTAGTGATGTTGATAAACACACAGACTCACAGACACACGCGCACATACACTCCTCTCCCTCTATCTCTCTGTGTGTCTCTCATACTGTCATTCAGGTCTTAGGGATCTTCACAGGTCTTCCCCCCCCCACACACACACCCACACACACACCCACCCCATTTTAAAATAAAAGCCGCACACACATGATTTGTTGCAGCTGTTACGTGTTGCATCTCGGCCAATCAGACATGAGTATTCTGATAAGTTTCCTGATTCGAGTGACATTTACACACACTGCGACACAAGAGGGAGAGGTGAGGAAAGACATGGCAGAGCAGGACAACAGTCATGTAAGCTGTAAAAGATAAAACATCGGACATGTCAGGATCCAGGATCCCTGTCTGACCTGACGTTCCATGGCCACACCCTTGAGTGTGCACAGCTGAGGACACTCCAGCTGATCACCTCCTGCTGCCTGACACACCAGACTCAGGGCCCACTAATGAGTCTCCTGGCACTACATAAGCTCTGGCCCTGCAGTCTGGGGTTGTCAGGTCGTACCGTCTTTCACCCGCGTCAACCCTGTGGCGTCCTCTGCCCTCCTTGTGTGTACGGATTACACTCCGCCGCTCTGCCCTCCTTGTGTGACATGGACTACTCTCGCCGTCAAGCTGCCAGCCCTCCGGTGTCGAGCCACGGGCCTCACACCGGCGCTCTGCCACTCTGGTGTCGGACCACGGGCTCCACACCTTCACACATTCGAAATAAAACCTGTTCATAGTAACTTCTGTCTCCTGTGGTCTTGCGTTTGGGTCCTACCTGCGAACTCCCACATAACAGGACAATCTCCAAATGAGAAAGTTTGCCAGAGATATCAGAGCCTCTCTCTCGCTCTCTCTCTCTGCCTCTCTCTCTCTCTCTCTCTCTTGCTCTCTCTCACAAATTCTTTCTTCTCTCTCTCTCTCTCTCAAATTCTTTCTCCTCTCTCTCTCTCTCTCTCTCACAAATTCTTTCTTTTTATCAAAAGCTCAAAATTAGGCTTTTTTGTTGAAATAATGAATGCTCTTACTCATACTGCGACAACTACTACTGCTGCTAATATTTCGAGTATTACTATTACTACTGCTGCTACTACTTCGACTACAACTTTTGCTGTTGCTACTATTACTAGTGCTATTACTGCTACCATCAATATTATTACTACCACTACTGCTTGTTGGAGCTATTTATTTGATATTGTATTTTGTTATTTAATTTATAAGTAGTATTGTTTAATTATTGTAGATGTTTCATATGTTAAGATTATTTTTCTCTTTAATAGTAATTTGTTGGTTTCTATTATTTTTTGGGTAATTACTGTGGGCACCTGTTGCTATTTAAACAAGTAGAAAGGTAGGACCAGCATGCACCGGGGTGGGCGTATAGTTTTTACCAGCTACACAGGACAGGAGAGACATCACGACAGGAGTTTTGTTAATTAGTTTGTTTGCTTGTTTTATTTGCTTTATTTAATAAATACACCAAAATGGAATCCTGCTTGGACATTTTACTCTGGCTGCGTACGGATACCGACCACGGTGCATCAGTGGCGTTTGATTACAATTTGTTTAAGTTTGATTTAGCCGACAAATGGCCACTACACTGCTATTACTGCCACTACTACTATTACTTATACTACAACTGCTACTACTGCTATTCATGCTACTACCAGTGCTAATACTACTACAGCTATTAGAATGACTGCTACTAGTACTACTACTACTGCTACTTCAAATACTGCCATTACTTTTACTACTACTACTACTGTTATATTAAATACTACGACCACTACTACAGCTATTACTACTACTACTGATACTAGGCTACTACTTCTTCTAAATACTAATACTTCTACTACTAATGATACTTCTACTACAACTACGACTTCTACTACTACTATTACAAATATCACTACTGCTACTTATTCTAATGCTACTAATACTTCTACTTCTAATAATACTTCTACTTCAACTACAACTTCTATGACTATTACTACAAATATCACTACTTCTGAAATTTGTTTAAGCTACAGAAATTGTTCAAATATCAAAATGTTCAGCTCTTTCAGGAGAGGGGTGCTTTGACTTTTCATATTTGTAATCTTTAAACTTTTTGAATTTAGCTTTTTGCAATTTTCTTTTGAATGGGATCTCTATGGAGAAAATCTTCAAATCCTGTTATACTTCAACTTTCAAAGCCTTCTTCTTCCTCATACTTTCAGCTACAGACACCATAGTTAGACATTTCAACGCAAAGGTTTTTCAGCAGTGCAGTTTAAATGCTTTCGGGCTTCAACATTTTTCAGACAGATAGTCTCCCATTTCTTAATTTTCAGCAATTTTTTCACAATTCATTTCAGCTTTCAGCATTCCAACGCATTTTCAGAAGGAAATGCTTTTTCTAGTTCTTATCCTCGTCCTCATCCTCTGCTGCTGGTGGGCTGTCATATGCATGATCCAACATTAAACTCATATCAAGCAATGCTGAGGCTGCATCTATGTGTTTCGCCTGTTGTACACGCTCGACACGTCTCTGGTACCGACTGCTGTCATGGGCCGATGAAGCTTCGGTAACCTTCTCATGTCCAAGTTTTAGAGACGGAGACCAGTCTGGATTATCGGCATCTTGGAGAGTAGAGGGTTTACCTGAAACAGTTTGTAATAAACATTGAAATACAATTTTACCGAAGTAGTCTTATCGGATTAATTTATATTTCCTTTATTAAATACTGTTCACAAACAAATTTGTAAATAAAATCACTTACCACTTATAAAGTGATCCGCACATACTCTAGTGTACGCCAAATTCGATTCCTTTATATCTCGAGAGATGCGTGACAGCCATTTCTCGCAACGTCGCTTGGATAGCTCCTTCGTGTCATTTCCTTGATGTGTAATGACCGCTGGCAAACGAAAGAATGATTTCTTGTCTCTATCAGCTCTGCTGCCACAACCAAAGACAGCACAAAAGTTCACCACCGATAGGTTATGCGACTCAGCCGTGCATGCCAGTGGCTTTGTGTGTACTCCAACATGGCCGACAGCTAAAACTGTGACGTCACACGAGACCACTCTATTACACAGAAAATTATGATTTTCTACAAAACGGTGTTTGTTGTCAAATCTAAGAGCCAATCAGCTCTTTGATCCGGCGACAGCCAGGCGTTTCCCACCATGCCCTGGGTCATGCAGTCGGTGGAGAGCAACTGCAGCGCCTGGCTCTAAAAACTGCGGCCGCCTCGCTCTCGTGAGGTCATCGTTGACCACGTGCATGACGTCAGAGCAAGTCACAGAGCACGTTGTGCGCCGATCGCTGGTGATCGATTCTGCGCAGGACTGGCTTATCTCAAACGAGCCTAATCTGATCTCTGACTGCAGGTTCTTTGATGATGTAGTAACGGTGCTTTGACCTTTGTGACCTGGTGGAGTAACGGTGCTTTGACCTTTGTGACCTGGTGGAGTAACGGTGCTCTGACCTTTGTGACCTGGTGGAGTAACGGTGCTCTGACCTTTGTGACCTGGTGGAGTAACGGTGCTCTGACCTTCGTGACCTGGTGGAGTAACGAAAGTTACGAACGTAACTACGGTTCTATGAATCCTGGATGACCGCCAGAGGCAGTGCTTAACACTGGATGTATCCCGTCTCGCGCATGCGCAGGTCGAATATTTATATCAACAAAGTCACGTGTGACCTCGGATGACCACCGTCATCTATAAGTTCCGGTGTCATCCTGAGCTCAGTCCTATGGAATCTTCTCGCGAGTTCACGGGATTCCGAGTGACCAAGAACTCTGGCGGTCATCCAGGATTCATAGAACCGTAGTTACGTTCGTAACTTTCGTTCTATTTCATCCTTACTGACCGCCAGAGGCAGTGCTTAACACTGGATGACTTATACCAAAAGAGTCACGAGGAAGCACAGTAACTACCCCTTATAGCTCCGGCAGAGAAAATTGGCCAAGAACCCTCCCCAGTGGGTGAGGGTCGGCAACGTTAACTCTGTAGTGTTTGGTGAATGTGCTCGGTGATGCCCCTGAGGCCGCCGCACATGTATCCCCCACAGGCACACCACTCAGGCTTGCCCTCGGTGTGGAGACACTCTTGGTAGTGACCCTTCACCCCGGATGGCCGAGCGCAGCCGCTCGCCTTGTATGTATCGGCAATGGCCTCCACTATCCAGTGGGACAGGTGCCGTTTCTCCTTTTTTCTCTTAAAAAGGAGCACAGCCCTTCTTAGGCTCACCATAACTGACTATGCAGGCGGTGGCTTCCATATAAGCTCTGAGGGCCCACACTGGGCACAGCAGCCTTGACCTCTCCTCTCCCGATGGGGGAGGGGGGGGTCAACTTTGCCAGCTGGATAGGCCGGTTTATATGTGAACGTATCCACCCCCTTGGGAGAAACACTGCCTTAGGCCAGAAAGTGACACCCAAGCCATCTGAGTTCCACCTCAGACATGATTCTTCCACTGATAGGGCATGCAGCTCGCCCCCACATTGAGCTGAATTGACAGCAAGGAGAAAACCGACTTGCTGATAGCCATCTAGGCTCCGCCTGTGCCAGGGGTTCAAAAGGACAAGCATAAGCTGTCCAGTACCAAGGGTAGGTCCCATGCAGGGGAGACCGGCCCTTATCCAGGAGAGACTGTAGAAACTCAGTACCGCAGGCACGGGGCGCTGTACTGGGACCTTGTTCTGAGCCGCACACTAGTCGGAGAACAGCTTCCACCTGTTTCTTGTACTGCAGGCAGGTAGACCGCGCACTGGCATTCAGAATAGTCCGTCAGACTGGTTCTATGCAGCCACTCAGCATCCGGTCGGGCCCTCCCGTGACCCCTAATTGAAGGCGGCAGGGATTGGAATGCCAAATCCGACCCTCTAGTCGCGACAGGAGATCCCTCCTGTCGGGGAAGAACTCTGACAAGCTTATAGCAAAAGCGGAGGGACTGGTGGAAAGGCACAAAGAAGATCCTCTGGCCACGTGTGAGCCAGGGCATCTTGACCCAGAGGGCTGGTCCCCCCCGTCAGGGAGACCCAGTGGGGGCAGTGGGTCGACACGTCTGGATGCAGCCGCCACTCTCCCGGTGGAGGCTTGTAATGGAACAGGAAAACCACAACCTTGTACCATTCTCCTGGTGGGTACATTGCCCACAGGCTGGTCAGGCGAGGGGCCTCCCAAGTCAGAAGGCCACGGTGATCCCCGTAGCAACTTCTGCAGATCTGGTGCCCCATCGATAGTTCATGGGAAATCACAGCAGAGGTGCTGTCCACCGGACAAGCACATGCTTTCCCTTCAAACATGGAAGGAAGTGCTCGAGCGCTAGCTCTAGAACCTGGACCTGCGGTCTTTCAGCAGACAACTGCCCCCAGGCTGTCCCGTTCTGTCACCCTGCACCCGCCTTGAGAGGCAGGTAACTGTTGTGACAATCTCCTGGTGGAATGGAACCGAGCCCCTGGGGCTCGGTTCCTGGGACACTGTTCGCCAGATATGCACTCCCTCCATGGGGATAGTGAACAGATGAATAGACACTGTTTCGATAATATTATTGCCCTGTATCTGTGCCACTTGGCATCCAAGTGAAGGCTGTTCAGCCATCCGCACTGGGGCGCCTCTCCATGTTCACCTTGAGGCCCACCGGGCCACGTGAGAGAAGGCGAGCAGTGTCCTGTGGCGCCTGAAGCCGGGACGGCGCCTAGGTCAGCCAGTCTAAGTACGGCAGTATGTTCACGCCCTGCGATTGCAGGGGGAAAGGACAGCAGTAACACACTGTGGACACCCATGGGGAGATGGGAGAGTCCGAATGGAAGCACCCAGGACTGAAAGTTGTGGTGATGCACCCTGGGAACAGGCGTCGATAGACGTGAACCACTCTCCCTTGGAAATCCGCTGATGGGAGAAAGAACCCCGACAGCCGGCCTGGAGACATCTCCTGGCAGCCCTGCCGGGGGGGACGGGGACGTAAGTAGGGTTGTATAGGTAGCGGTCCGGCCTCTCCGCTGAAGCGCCTGTACAGCAGCTGACTCGAACAGCTCACCAGGCTCCACTGGGACAGTATGGAGGGTCCTCCTACATGTCTCAGATAGGGGTGACTGCGCCAGCCAAACCTGGCGACGAGTCTGAACCAGCCACGTTCCCTCGATATGAGCGCAAACGCCTGCAATGAAGCATCACTGAGCAGAAGCGTCGAAGTAGCCCGCTGCAGAGAATCTGCGAGGGAAAGCCTGAGGTGGGAGAGGGAGTTGTCGATACGGTGCACAGCGCTGCTGTGTCCTAAGCCCTGGATAGCGGGTCATCTTTGGCCTGACATTGGGTCGAGGGCCCCTGGCATCGGCCTCAGAATCTCCTCAGGGGAAACTGATGGACGCCATAGTCGTCTAACTGGCTGGCATACGTGCAAGGCCAGATTTGCCACCTCCTGCATGGTCTGATGTAAGGCGGGAGAGAGCCCTGGTGTCTCCACCATGCACGCAACTCCCTCAGATATTCCTCAGAGGGAGGAACAGAAAAGGTGGTGAGGGCGGGAAGGTGCCTGAAGAAGGCACTCACAGGTGGATGTTCCAGCTGCTGTGTATGCCCGGCGTGCAAGCGCCATACCAATGACCAGGGTAGGTTGGTCTGGATTCAGCTGCCCTGACAGGGGGAGGTAGACCTCCCGCATCAGGTGTTCCACTTCGGCCAGCCTAGCAGACCTTACTGCTCAAGGCGTGATGCCGCAGGTCCTGCCTGGGTTCTCCCTGCTAGGGCAAGAGGTCAGGGCCGTCCTCCGGCTGAAGAGGAGCTATACAGGTCCTATAGCCGGGAGAGTTGAACATGGCCGCGATTCTGGTGGAACCCTTGTCCCACTAGTTTATGCGGAATTCCCAATCAGTCCGAGCGGGAGCGCTCTGCTGAATGTTGAGAGAACAGGCAGGGGGCAGTCAGTGGCGAGTGATCCTTCGGACACTCTTCCCTTAGCCAGCCGCTGCGGATATTGGTGACCCACCAGTTAGCCTGAGCGAGAGCACTCTGCAACTGCGGAAACAGGTCAGGCAAAGTCCTTATAGTGAGAGGGGCGAGGACACTCTCTAAGCCCACTCTCTTCACTAAGATAGTTGCTGCAGATATTAGTGTCCCCCCAGTTAGCTTGAGCGAGAGCACTCTGTTACCGTAAAAAACGGACAAAACAGACCACAGTCCGTACAGTGAGAGGGGAGCGAGGACACTCTTCACTAAGATAGTTGCTGCCGATATTGGTGTCCCACCAGTTAGCTTGAGCGAGAGCACTCTGCCACTGTGGAAACAGGTCAGGCAAAGTCCTTATAGTGAGAGGGGCGAGGACACTCTTCACTAAACTAGTTGCTGCCGATATTGGTGTCCCACCAGTTAGCTTGAGCGAGAGCACTCTGCTACTGTGAAAAACGGACAAAAAGAACACAGTCCTTACAGTGAGAGGGGAGCGAGGACACTCTTCACTAAGACAGCTGCTGCAGATATTGGTGTCCCACCAGTTAGCTTGAGCGAGAGCACTCTGCTACTGTGAAAACGGACAAAAAAACCCACAGTCCTTACAGTGCGAGGACACTCTCCACTTGGACAGGTGCTGTAACTCTTGGTGTGCTACCAGTTAGCCTGAGCGAGGGCACTCTGCTAACTGATATCCGCTACCGATATGTCCATAATGTTTACAACAATCAATGGACACACCGAGTATTAGCTTAGTCTAGTTAGCCGGAGCGAACTCGACAGCCGTAATGCGTCAAAACCATCAATGGGCACAACCTCCATGTTGATTTAGTACAACTAGCATTCACCGAGTTAGCCTGAGCGAGCACATTCCGCTAACTGTGATCGTTGTAATGCTACAAAGTTGATGGCCACAGCCCCAGTACCAGCTTTGTTTATCTAGTTTCCCACTGAGTTAACCTGAGCGAGGACGCTCTGTTAACTGTGACAGCCGTAAGGATACAAAGTTGCTGGACGCAGTCCCAGTATCAGCTTTTGTTTAGCTAGTTCCCCACTGAGTTAACCTGAGCGAGGACGCTCTGTTAACTGTGACAGCTGTAAGGATACAAAGTTGATGGCTACAGCCCCAGTATCAGCTTTGTTTAGCTAGTTTTCCACTGAGTTAACCTGAGCGAGGACGCTCTGTTAACTGTGACAGCCGTAAGGATACAAAGTTGATGGACGCAGTCCCAGTATCAGCTCTGTTTAGCTAGTTTCCCACTGAGTTAACCTGAGCGAGGACGCTCTGTTAACTGTGACAGCTCTGTTAACTGTGACAGCCGTAAGGATACAAAGTTGATGGACGCAGTCCCAGTATCAGCTTTTGTTTAGCTAGTTTCCCACTGAGTTAACCTGAGCGAGGACGCTCTGTTAACTGTGACAGCTGTAAGGATACAAAGTTGATGGCTACAGCCCCAGTATCAGCCTTGTTTAGCTAGTTTTCCACTGAGTTAACCTGAGCGAGGACGCTCTGTTAACTGTGACAGCCGTAAGGTTTACAAAGTTGATGGACGCAGTCCCAGCTAGCATCCAAGTTAGCCTGAGTGAAGACACTGCTAACTGCGAATTACGTCAGATGTAAAGATTAAATCTCCATGTACACAACGCCAATGCGGACTAGTGTCTCACAAAGTTTGCCTGAGCAGGAACACTCTGCTAACTGTGATAGCCGTAACACTGTGAAGGGCGGGCCGACAGCGTAATTCTACGCTCTCGTTAGCGCGCCACTCGATTACTAGAGCGGAAGCGCTCTGCCAACCGTGGAACAAACAACTGTTATAGAAAACAATGTTAATCGATCTTACCGATTGCTGTCATCACGACTTAGCTGACCCTTATCAGACTGGTGACGACCGATGATAGGGGCGTTCACCAGTCCGGGGCTCGATGTCCGAACGGCGAACACACCGTTCCCTCCGAAGAGGGACAGCTCGTCGCAGCCTTTGGAGGGCGAGAGAACCGCAACTCCGACCGGTAGTCACAAGGCTACAGCGACGAGCTCTAATATGTCTTGATCGTAGACACATCCTTGTTTAAGCTACCATGGTAGCTAACCTGCGACGCGAGAAGAAAAAAAGGACTGAGCTCAGGATGACACCGGAACTTATAGATGACGGTGGTCATCCGAGGTCACACGTGACTTTGTTGATATAAATATTCGACCTGCGCATGCGCGAGACGGGATACATCCAGTGTTAAGCACTGCCTCTGGCGGTCAGTAAGGATGAAATAGAACGGTGCTTTCTGGTCCACAACAATGAAGAATCTTTGGATTTTATTCTTTTGCTCACCGATGCAGAGGAGGAAGGGCTGTCTAGCATCAACTTCGTCTTGGAATGTAGTGAGGCTGGCTCCTTCCTGTAGTTTGAATGACACAGATTATTATACTTATAGCATAGCATAATAACCAGTCAGATTTATTCCTGTCGTCCTATACCGATGGCAGGGGGACAAACAGACTGTGACCTGGGTGGGTCGGGTCCTTGCTGATGTTGCTTGCCTTCTTGTGTAGACGGCTAGCATATACAGTGTCCAAAGTCGGGAGCTTGGTTCCTACGATCCTCTAAGCTGTTTTAACTACCCGGGCCAGGTCTCTCCGGTTCTCTGCTGTGCATCACACAGTGGTAATAAATATCTGAGATTCAATTAAAATTTTTCTTTTGTATATATGGTGATGTATTTATATATTAATATGACATCAGTGTGATGTCCATATTCTGATCCCGGTTTGTCCTGAAAAAGAAAACATGGAAATGATACAAGAGTTTGTTTTTGCATACTTTATGTATTAACATGAAAACTCCTCACTTCACACATTTTGCTTCACTACTCCACCTTCATTGTTTTTGTCTGTTTCTTAATCAACGTGATGCCTGCATTTATATAAATACACCATCAAATAAGTTCAGGCCCCACATTGATAATACATATACCATCAAATACGTTCAGGCATCACATTGATAATATATATACCATCAAATAAGGGCTGCACAGTGGTGTAGTGGCTAGCAATGTCACCTCACAGCAAGAGTTTGTGTGGAGTTTGCACGTTCTCCCCTTGGCAGCATGGGTTCCCTCCGGGTTCTCCGGCTTCCTCCCACAGTCCAAAGACATGCAGCTTAGGTTATTTGTACCCTGCCTTGCCCAATGTCAGCTGGGATCGGCTCCAGTTTAATAATAAATATATACTTTGATATTGTCACGACCCGGCTCAAAAGGCCGTAACATGAGGGAGACAAGACGAGTTAAAAGTAGTGATGTTACGAGATGTGCCGACGCTTCGAAGCGTGTGTCGAGTAATGGAGGGGGCGTTTCCTCGAAGCGCGTATCGAGGCTTGCTTCATTTAGGGGAGGAGCCACAAATGATGACGTCCGAAGCCTCGCTGCCCGGCTGTACCACGTGACTGCTTCGGTAAGTGGTTCAGATTTTGCCGGGAGGTTTGACAGCAATATAAACCCCTCAGGCTCCATTCAACATGTGGGTTGTTGGTGGAGAGTTGCGGTTAGTTGAGAGTTTGGATAGTTTGGACAGCGTTTATACAGTTTGGAGAGTTTAGAGAGAGAGAGATAGTTTGGAGAGTTAGGAGAGTGAGGAGAGAAGGATAGGTGATAAGATGGAGCCAGCTAGGAAGAGGAGGATTTCCCCTGTGTGGGAACACTTTGATTTGATAACTCCTAATAAGGTAAGCTAAATCTAACTCTATTTCAGACACATTAGGTTTGCTTATCAAGAACTGTATTTTTCACAGTTTCTTCTTTTATTCAAAGGTGAGGTGTTTATTGTGCTCCAAGGAGTTGGGGTACAATAATAACACCTCATCCATGCTAAGGCATCACCGTGCCTTGCATGAGAATAAGGAGGAAACTGGAGCTTCACCCAGCCATTGTAAGTCATTACAATATTACAAATGCACCATCACAATTTTTTCCCTGTTCACTTTTGTTTATTGTGCAAATAAAGACAGGTAACAGACACTGTATTTATTCTCTTTTAACCAGCCACCAGAAAACAAGAGCTGGATGAAGCCCTCGTCTCCATGATAGTGACGGACACACAGCCCTTCAGTATTGTGGATGATGTTGGATTCAGGGCGTTTGTGTCCAAACTGGATCCCGATTTAAAGTAATAGGATTTTTCAGCCAAACAAAAGCCACCGAAGCAATAAAACGACTGACCTCCGAGTGTGCCACCATTATACGGGCAAAACAAAGCAGAAAGGAAATCCCCCAGGCTTCCACCTCTCATGATGTCACAGGAGGTAATCTATTATTTTACATTTTGAGATTGATTATTCCGATGAGAACACTTAGTAACATGATCTGTGGTTTCCTCTTATGTAGCAAACTGTGGCATCGTTTAGACACCAGCGTCATGGAGGCACGGAAGACTCAAAATGTAACAGCAGATGCCACTGTGGAGGTCCAGCGCTACCTTTCCGAGCCAAATATAAGCAGGCTGGAAAAGCCTCTGGAGTACTGGGAGAGGAAAAAATTCCTGTATGAAAATGTATATAGACTTGCTCTTGCGTTTTTGTGCACGCCAGCATCTTCTGTAGCCTGTGAAAGGGTGTTTTCAAAGGCCGGAGAGGTTGTGTCAAAAAAAGGAATCGTTTAAAACCAAACACTGTTGAGAAACTGTTATTTCTGAATAAAAATGAATAAAATGTCCCGTGTCCTGTACATCACTGTCCAAGTTCCACAAGCATATTCAGTCCCCTCTTCCTAGTTCCACAAGCACTTTCACTGTCCTCTGCCTGCTTAAGCCCATGCCATTTTCCTAAAGTGACATAATAACATCATTACACAACCTGCCATATCATATGATACTACCATTTTGGGAAAATTTACACACACAGAATACATTCAAAAAATATTTTATTATGCACATATGTGATCATTTATGTACAGAAATTATTTGGTCATACATTTTTGTAATTCATAGTCATTCCCAACAGCCATAACAGACACAACAATTCAATGCATCACATTATGTGGTTCAGATACAGCTGCCTGTGATTATACACTTGGCCAGTAGGTGGTATCGTGTGCACATGAAGCTTCGAGAAATGAACCCTTTCTCGAACCAATTGGCTGAAGTGGTTCGATGCCTCATGAGGCTTCATCTCGCCATCACTAGTTAAAAGTAATAAATACCGTACACATTTATTTAATGAACCAATAACTGAACTAAACAAATAATCAAAACAAAGCAGCAGCCAAGTCCTCCAAACAGGAGGCAGGGAGGAGAGGCACGGGGAGGCCCAGCCAAAGAAGAGTCGGAGAGGAGCGGGGAGGCCCCCAGCCGAAGAAGAGGGGAAGCCTTTATAGTTGGGACCAAACCAGGCTCAGGTGTTGCCCATCAGTGGCCGATCAACATCCTGAAAGACAAACTGAGAGGAAACAGGACACAGACCCCTGGTGGAAGGGAGGGGTCATCACAATATGTACTGGGCACTATTCGTAAAAATTAACTAATCCAAGCAATAGGTCAAACATTAAGTTTGCTTGACAAAGGATTTATTTAAAGATGTGTTTACAATGTGCTTTCGAGGCTGGCATTGAACCAGAACAAAAGATAACAGCAGAACAATAACACATAAATACAATAAATACTTAGAAAAATCGGATTCAAAATACCCAATATGAACAGCAATACAAGTTAAAATTGGAGAAAATAAAAAAAACAAGTTCATGAATAATAGATTTGAAAGGTAATTAAAGTAATGAATTAGCAGCCTACGTTTTTCAGGTGGGATGGTGTACAGTCCAGGAGCCCTCACTGAAAACCAGCCTTCTTCTGCTGGAGCCGTCAGGCTTCACAGTTGAATACATTCAGAGAGAAGACCTAAAAGCAGACCCTGAATATCTCACAGGCTGCAGGAGGATTTTGCACTATGTCTGTCAGTGGTTTTTTTATTGGTCAGGAGTCAGAAAGGTGTCACAAGTTCCTAATTAAATATCTCCAATAGGTGCTATTGTGTTACGTGATGGATGTAACTTAACGTGTTGGTGGACCCGAGTCAGAAAAACGTTTCAGCAGCAACATATAGCCATGCAGATGGATTTGCAAAAATTGCTCCCGTAGCTGTGCCTATGGTGTATGAATGTGATAGAATCTGATAGGCAGGTGTCACTTAGCCCCTGCCATCAGTGTATGAATGGGTGAATGATGACAAGTAGTGTGAAAGCGCTTTAAGTGGTCAGAAAGACTAGAAAAGCACGATACAAGTACAGTCCATTTACCATTTGGTTTTGTGAGCCGAAGTTTTAAAGTATCGGCCTCTAAAATGTCTGCTGTCGCCCAAACACAGCGAAGGTGAAAAAGGAATTTTTGCTGACGGCATTCAAAGCATTTGCTCAGTAGAAAGTACTGTCAATGGTCGCTGAGACACATGAGAACAAGTTGTGACAAAGATATCGTTTTACCTTGCAACCTAATCGAGCTATAGTGGCTCATGGATGCTAACCTTGCACGGCAGCAACTGGGACACACTTCACTGGGACACAAAAGAAGACGGTGACACTGGGCAGCTCCCAGTATGATTGATGCGTGTAAGCTGCAGTTTCAGTCGCCATCACGCACACTTGGTGGTGGGCAGACAGAAGGCCATGGTGGGGGGGGGGACCAGGATGTCGGTGAAGATGGGCCGGTATCCCGCAGGCAGAGGGGGGGCGCTCTGCTCCAGCAAGTCCAGCACAGCCCCTCTCATGTCCCTGGAGACATCCCCACGGATATCCAGCAGGACAGACACATGCTCTTCACTGAGGGGAAATAAAAAAACATGGTCATAAAGAGCACAATATTACAAAATGTTTCATGTTTTTAAATGATAATGTTGGCTTTTCAAAATAACCCTTTTGACTGAACACCATTAATATTAAATCATTTTTACTATTAGCATGGAGGACTGAAAAGCAGGTGAGGTCAGATTACCTGATGTCGGGGTACTTGGCTGCGAGTCCAGAAACTTCCAGAGTGAGCATACCGGGGTCTTTCAGTCGGATGAAGTCAGCGAGGACGGGTAGTAAGGACAAAGGATTCACTTCAGGTACTGAGCCTTCACCCTCCTGCAGACAGGTACGTAATGAGTTTGATTTATATGGGCCCAAGCAGCAACCTGTCTCGGGGAGAAAGCCTCAACAGGAACTTGTCGGGGAGTATCTAAAATCGTAAAAGAAATATTTGTCTCTTGCAATTGTCAATAAAATTGTCTTTTAAAAGCGTAATAATGTCCAGAAGTATTCATTATTCAAATTGCTAAACATTTATTCACAAATATGAATGAGTGCGAGAGCCATGTTCTGCCTTGAATGACAAAGTCAGTCAGAGGTTGCGCGAAGCTTCAAATTCAATCCAGTGCCTTTAGCAGGAACCTAGATTAAAGCAGGACACCGTGTCTCCTCTTCTTGGGTACCAGCACAGTAACGAGAAGAAGCAGAGGGTGCTGTGTGGATTCTTTTGCAGGGCATCGTTGTTGCGTTGGGTAAACTTTGTATGAATGGACTTATTTATTACAGCCATCAGCCTTGGTGATGTGTGTGCAAATACGTGTGCACCCTAGCTGCCTTGACTTGCACCCATGAAATCCTAAGACTTCAGCGGTACACTGGATCTAGGGTTAGGAAGGGGGGAACACAGGGTGTGTGGCACACTGCGGGTATACTTTATGGGCAGAGCTACCTTGTGATTGACAGGTCGCTACCACGGCGTTGTCTGGTCTGGCAGTCGTCCATGTTATCATCTTAGAACTTTAACCCTTTCACAGTGTGTTTTTACTGCCTGAAAGTTAATGTCACATTTTTGGTCGTCTAAAATGTCAGCGTTCGGTTGTACTTTGCTCCACTCCCTCTCAAACCACTTCTGGTTTTAAAAAAACAAGATGGGCGACGGCCAAACTGCTGAACTTAAGGCTTAAAGCTATAGTCTCTATAGAATTTTTTACGTCGACTTCTTTAACACTGATTCTACAGTAGCACATGTTAAAGTGTAATCTAAGCATTTTTCCATTGAATCAGTTAGGCTTCCCTCAACCACTGTAGTATTCATTACTTCTATAAAAGCTGTCTAACACCGTGATAATGCAAACTGTTTTTGAATCGTGACAGAAAGCGGCGGCTCCTCCTCACCAGGCCGTGGAGGATTTCTCTGAACTGCTGGTCGTCCTGAACCATCTGCTGGGCGAGCTGCCTCCTCTCCTCGGCGCTGCGACACACCAGCCTCTTCTGCATCAGAGCCCTGACGTACTCCACCACCGTCAGCCACTGGGCCTCCTCCTGCAGACGCTGCATGTTGAGCACACATGGCACAAGGTTCAGAGCAATGGCAAGGACATGTCTCTTGTAAGCAGAGTGAAGCAGCTCCAGTTAAGATGTCGGGCTACAAAACATTATGCTGCAATAAGTATTTTGGAAATATATATATCCTTGGATCATAGATAAGAGGTTGACATAGTCGTCGTGACTTTCACGCATTGGTTTGTGCACTTCGGTTTTCAAGCCTCTAGTTCGTAATTTTGCTCGTCGCCATCTTGGATTTTTTGCAACCAGTGAACGGAAGTGATCATATTTGGACGCAAAGGAGTGGCACCGTGGTAGAAACACCGTGTACGGCTCTGGCAACAACCTGTCAATCACAAGGTAGAAAATTCAAGAGCTATTGGTTTGCCTTCTAAAATGATTTCAGCTGACACTGAGCCAAAAGCATAAATGGGCAAAAGTTTTGAGTTCATAATTTACGTAGCCATACGATGAATTCCTGGTTTGATAAATATTCATACATTTGGACGACAGTGGGCATATTTGTTTTTTTGAGGTATTCAAGAAATAAATAATCTTATACCACATAATGTACATTAACACACATGGAGAAACTATTTGGGGTAACAAGAAGGTTCTTCAGCTGCAACCACAGAAGAACCTTTGGATAATATATTGTCAAAAACAGCTCTACTGCTGAGAAACGTCTGTGCAACTGAAATAGCATCTACACAGTGCAGACAGATTCAGAGCCAAGCGGTGACCTGTCTGCAGGGTGGTCGAACGCGGCCGTGCATCTCCAGGTGGCGCTCGAGGACGCGGCAGAGTTTGGGGGTGGGGTCTCCCTGGACCAGCCAGGATCGGGTCAGCAGGCCCGGGAGGAAGGGCTGGAGGTCCAGCAGGAGCTGATCCATCACCAGGCAACACGCCCGTCTCACCGCCCGGTCCAGCGCTGCCAGGGGGTTTGGAGGAGTCCGAGAGAACTGTCCCGCCGAGCGGGACGACTGCTGCTTCTGCAGACTCTCTGTGGACTTTCTGTATCGAAAACGAAGGACAACGTGGATTTGATTCAGGCCTGTTTGTTGTTGTATTTTGTCAATTCTTGTAATGTGCTGGGAGGACTACTACACAGACAGGCCTCCATTATTTTTACATAATCTACGTACAATATATGGACATGACCTCAATCATTGATAGTTATCGACTTATTGTACGATAAATGGACATGACCTCGACCTTTTTTGCGGACCTCAAGAAACGGATCCTTATTTACAGTATGAAGTACCTCTCCCAGAGCATGGAAACAAAGTCAATCTAGTAATCCATTATGTGTGTCCAAAATGAAGCTTTGAAAGCTGCCATTGTCTCACTTGAGGATGATGCAGTTGCTGATGGATGCCAGCAGATAGTGGAAGTAGAACTTGTTTTTGTTGTTGCTCAGATCCCTGCGATGCTCTTTCCCAAATTCCACCAGAGCTTCTCGAAACCTGTGATGTGAAGGAATGGAGGTGAATGAAAGGGTGTGTGGGTGTCTGTGCTATTTTGGCCGCCTCAACCATGTAACCTTTTGATATGCAGGTAAAGCAAAGTTCAATCTTTGAAAACACTACTTCACAATTGTGTGAATGGGAAACAGGATGCGCTGTCAGGGGGTGAAAGAAAGGGGACTGTCAGACTACAATTAGTGAAGCGTCCACTGATAACGGGTATAAGGGAAATCAGGAAAAAAGCATGCAGAGGGCTGTAATTTATGATGGCCAAGGGATTAAGAAGGGCCAGGGAGCCTAGGTTTTGCCGCACATAAACATGCACAACTCAACCAAGCTCATCTCAGGTGGATTTGCTTGTCAACTGACTCTCTGTCCCAGACACTTCGTTGTTCCCTTGAGAGTAGGTGGGTAAGCATAGAGGCCTAGGAGCCTGGGTAAAGATAGATGGGGGAGGTGAAGCAGATGTTCAAGTAATGCAGGTTTTCTAACGGATGGGAAACACGAGCCGGTCACGGTGACCTGCTGCCACTGACGCTAAATCAGAGGAAGGCGAGTGGGGAAATAGACTCTGATTAATCGAAGTTACCCAAACCTAGAGCAGAATGAAGGTATGAAGTGATGTACATTGCTATTGTGAAGTTAGTTGATTCAGGGACAACTTGGTTTACTTGTACTCTGTGTGATGCAAATAAACCTGCGTGGACTGAACAAAAATCCAATCTTTCTTGTGTTCTGTGGGTGTTCGTTACGGAGTTCCGATTAGTGAGATTTGTGAGTCAGATAGATAACAGTTACTGAGCCAGCCGTTAGGAATTGAGTTTTAACTAAAAGTCAGAAAGTCAAAGAAGGCAACTGTGGCTAAGCGGAAAGCAGGGCCGTCCTTCAATCAGAGGATCGGCTGTTCGATCCCCGTGGCTGTGCCTACGGTATATGAATGATAGAATCTGAATTGTAAGTCGCTTTGGATAAAAGCATCTGCTAAATGACTGTACTGTGCCTGTACATGTAATGTAATGTAATCATCAAGAACGAAAAGCAACCACTCCAAGTGAAAGTAAAGGCTTTCCCCTTGCTGTTGTATACTGGGGAAAAAAGGCTGACAGGCAACCTGCACCAAACCACACCTGTTTAGGAGGTTCTCCATCTCATACAGGCCCATCTGTATCGTCTGATCTCGCAGGGACTCTCCGATCATCCGAGCCACCCGGGCGTTCTCCTCCAGCATCTGCCATGGTTCCATTAAGCAGATCCACCAAACACATGATATAATATGATGCTGCTGCTGCGGGTAACGTGATGCTATGATGCTGAACGGTAGATCAATTGCTGAGAGTAGGTTTCAAAACAGAAGAAGACAAAGTTCACTCTTCAGGTCACGACCCAGAGCTAGAGGCCAAAGACGTCGACAAAGCATTTTAAGTGCGAACTGGAGGTCATGTTGTATTACAGCCAAAAGGTCAATAGGGGTTCCCACTCTTTTCTAGAGATCCTTTCCAGGACATTTCCAGTGATGAGCTAGCTGGTATGACAGACAAGGATAATATGTTATTCTCTGTGGAAGTCTGATTTAAACGACGTGCAGTCTGTGGCTATAACTTCTCCATGAAATCATCTCTTAAATGATTAGAAAGTTTGACAAATTTATTCAAAGTTAGAGATGAGTTCGCTAGGATTATTAACTGCCACAGACTCTTTATCAGTTCATCACTCATACATACATACATTCATCAGCCCCTTAACGAGTAATATTAAATAGAGTCTTTTAAGAGACATTGCATGTCATGCAATGGTCCATTTTACTTCAACAATGCAATGTTAGCAAAGTTTAAAAAAGTACCGCTAGCCGGTGTTTTGGGCTCCCATTGATTTTTTTGACCCCGGTTTTCAATTCAGTACTATCCAATTCTCTCGACACACATTTGTAACCATTGCTCCAAGCCACCGTTAATCACAAACCTTACAAACGTTGCAGGCAAAGCAAGCTAGCCTGCGTGTCACCTTTAGCCACGGAACCGAACTTGCTAACCAATTTTGACATTATTAAACCATTGTTGGGGTCTGACCAAATGGCTTCAACATGTGCTGTGAACAAAGAGAATCAGGCCTTCACTGTGTCAAGCAAAGGTTTCATCCTGATTTGTAGTTTGATGAGAGCAAAGGAATGTCACACTAGGGTGTAAATTCCCCCCCCCCCCCAAAAAAAACCATGGTCACCTGAATGCACCGCTGCAATCTCATTGGCCGAAGGCCAAGAGACCCCAGGACCCCTGTGGTTCAACCACTGTCCAACAAAAGTGCCTGCAGATCACACCTCCTTGCTTTTTCCCTTCGACCTCCGTCGAACAGGGAGCACACAACGCTCTCTTCGCCCGGACCTTCGTCCTGGACACATGAAGACACATCGGCCTCTCCTCCCCCCTCCAGCACGACGGAGGCCACGAGCAAGCAACGGCCCCTCAAACCCTGACAAGCCATTTCGCTGTACGAAACAGCCGTGTTCCACGCTGAGTAAAGGCCCACTCAGCCCGCCAGACGAATCCGCATCAGCGATCCGTTCTCCGCTTTTTGCTTCTTTTTCTTTTTGGTGCACACTCCGGCAGGAAGACGTCTAATCCTCTCCTGACCGATGATTACCGGGAGCCTAAGTTAAACTGTCCTCCCTGCAGCGAGGATAGAGCACGTCTGCGTTTCGCTCCAGAGCGAGCCACGCCACGACAACACAGCGCCGGCAAAGCCGCGTTGCAAGCAAGCTCCCCCTGCTCCCCCTTCTTGCCGAGGAAAAAGGACCACTTTGCCACGAACACTTCAACGTTGCAACGAAGCATCGACAAGTAAGATTCTTGGCATCTGGGCATAGCTTAGCTTAAATTAACGTAAGTTTAATTTAGGTCATTCATTTATATGTTGATATTCCCGTGTTTTTGTGTGTTTAAGTTACTGTCGCATGATATTGAGATATTGCGCAACTCCTTACGGAGCAGAGAAGTTCCGTTGCATTGTGTATGAACTGCTATGACTGTTTGCTTGGGATTTATTTGATTTATTTTCATTTGTTTTATTACACTTCGTGTAGTATTCTCTCCTCATTAAATCAGCTCTGTGAGTGAAGTGTGGAATCTCGGCTATCGTACATAACTGCTGGCAGTTCTACCGACAACGGCACGTTGTGTACGATACGGCCAACTTCCCCATTCTCACTACAACGCGGACCGCACGCAGAAGTTTGATTCATGACCCCCACCTTTGCTCTCTTTCTTATCTCTGCCCCTGGGGAAACCCCATTCAAACGATCGCCTCACATCACGTGCTGCCCAGGCACACGTGATTACATACAGCAGTCTCACCGCCATTCTGTCCGAGTCACTCGACTCCGCCATCTGGTGGTAGTTTAGCTGTAGTATCTTAAGGCCCCTCCCCTTTTGGCCCGTGTCACTCGACGCCGCCATCTTTGTAGTCTTTAGCGGTAGCTGTAAGACTCCCCTTCCTTTTCACCCACAGACCCACACACACACATACACACATATAGACATACACACACAGACATACACCCTCATCCATTTTATTCATTCTTTAGTTTAGGCATATAAAATTGTATGATAACGTTTGTTGGTTGCAATATTATAATTGATTTGATCATTTATTATTTTGATTTAATAAACTCTGTTATACTTTAAGGAGCAGTCGTCTGTGATTACTTGTGCATATGTATTTGATGAACCTGTATGTAGTAGCCTGTGCTCGAACTTAAAACCTTCACTGTCACTGAATGTATAGTCATACGCAGACTATTGACATTATGAGTGACTACAAATTATGAGACTTAGTTTTATCGTTTGGTTATTGGTCCCTGTTCGCAGGGTGGTGCCCCGTTGTTATTAATAATCATTAATAATTGTTACATACATCAATAATTCTATTGATGTCAAGAATTCAGTTTCTTAAATGCTGATAACCCAAACATGCTCCTTTAGTTCCCAACACCATTTAAAACAAGTTGGGAAGAAAGCAGTGTTATGTAATGTCATCCAACCTGCACATGACTTGTTCACAGCATTTCCACAACATGACCATACTAACCAATACTACCATTTGAGGGTTAATATGATCCTGAACATAACTTATAAATTCATGTGGCAGTGTGATCTGTTTTGGGGAGCTCTGATAGCCTAGTACTCAGCCAATATAAACATTGTTTTTGGATTATCAGGTTTCCAGGTTGTTTCCAGGAGGCGTTGGAACTGTGACAATATCATCACCATCACCAAACTGGACACTCTTCACACCTTGTCTGGATGTTGAGATACTTTGCACAATTGAGTTGCATTCCACAACCCTCCAGTTTATCTGGGAGGGTAAAAAGCTGGTCCAGCAGCTCTAGAACCAGGATAAGAATGTCCAATGGTCCAGCTGCATGTGAGATGAATCAGACTTATGAAGGAAGAGATCAGATGCATTCTTCCTACTAGATGTCAAAAGAGATTGACGAGGTTCCGGGTTTTATTAAAGAAATGTATGGTTGGTGTGTGTGTGTGTTTACCTGTGTGATGATAGTGGGCAAGCTGGTCTGGTAGAAGCCTTCATGGTCTGTATCTGGTTCCTGGTCTCTCTGCCAGTCTTGCAACTCCACTTGTAGGGCTTTGTGCATCCACTCTGATACACTCTTCTAGAACAGCAACAACATGAACACACTGAATCAGTATAACACAGGTAGTTCCACTACATGTCCTAGCACTTTAACATGGTTCCGAGCAACTTTCAATTTCAATATCACCATTTTTGTAAACAGATAATATCCATCAAATTGTTGGAAAATGTGATATCGTGGCGGTCCAACACAAAATGTGTAGTCGTACGTACTTCCAGACGGTGGACTCACCCGAACACTCTGCACGTATTTGTTCTGCAGCTGCTCCAGTCCCTCGGTGGAGATGAGAGGCCCTAGTTCCACTTTCTCCATCTCGGTCACCAGCGCTGGATGACCCATCATGTCTGGGCTGCCAAAACATCATCATCACAATCTGAGCTTGAAAAAAAAATGTTTTCTCCATATATATATTTTTAAATCATTTAGCCGGGAGGTAGTCGAAGGTGGATTCGGGCTTTTCCACTGTAACAGAATATGTCTACGGCCTATGAGCGAGGCAAAGGCCACAGCATCACAATCTTTCTCAGTGAGACTGGCTGGTATAAGGGGAACGCCAAAGATGGCTATCAAGTAGCAGTGAACTACCAAGTATGAGGTATTAAAGTTAAGCTCCGGAAGTTCAACCTGCCTCAGGAGCTGCTGATTCTGTTTTACTCCACCATCATCCAGTCTGTTCTCTGTTCCATAACTGTGTGGTTTGGATCGGCCATCAAACAGGACAGAAACAGACTACAACGGATTGTCAGGTCTGCAGAGAGAATCATTGGTTCCAGCCTGCCCTCCATCCTGGACTTGTTCTCCTCCAGAGTCAGGAAACGGGCAGGAAAGATCACTGCAGACCCTTCACACCCTGGACACAAGCTGTTCCAACTCCTCCCCTCTGGTAGGCGCTACAGGGCTCTGTACGCCAAAACCACCAGACACAGGAAGAGCTTCTTTCCACTGGCTGTCACTCTGATGAACAATTAATCAGTCATACTGCACCTCCATTTGCACTATTACCACCATTCTGCACTAATATCTCAAATCCATTGTTCTTCATGTTCATGTATATAATTTTGTATATATATTTATATTTTACATAGTGGTTAAATGTTAAATGTTTATGCTTACCTCTGTTCTACTTAGTTGTCTTTAATGTCTTCATATTTTTCTTGTTTATTTGTATATTCTATGTTTGTACGTTGAGAGCAATGTGAAAATCTGAGTCAAATTCCGTGTATGCGTACGCATAAATGGCCAATAAAGCTGATTCTGATTTATATTTTGCAAAACATTACACAAACCGCAATAAACCCACACACAGAGGGAAAGACAAATAATGAAATAGAGTCTGTGCAGGTCATGAATCTCACCTGTTGTAGATGTGTAGCACCCAGTTGAGCACAGCAAAGATTTCACCACTCTCCAGGTCCCAGCTGCTAACCTAGGCCACAAGTATCAATGTGTATCATGAGGTGGGCACCAGTTTTAAAAATAGTTGATGAAAATGAGGATAAACCGAAAAACTCCAGTTGGTGATTGCCGTAGAGAAAACGAATATATTAATTAAGAATAGATTTGGGACAATCCATTAAAGACCATGTTTAAGTCTTATGGTTCCTATTATAATACATGTAAACTATGATCTTGGGTGACAACAAAAATAGTCCCCGTTACTGTTCTGAGACTCTCTCATCACTGACCTGTGCCAGGTGAGCGTGTAAGCAGCGGTGGCTGGCCTTCAGGTAGGCCCCCGTCAGCCGGTAGCGCGGCGGGACGCAGTGCTCCAGCAGGTGGCGCACGGTGGCCAGATCAGCCATGATGCCGTGCTGGAGAGCAGAGAGGTGGCCTGCTAGACCCGGGCTGCGCGTGTGCAGGTAGGAAACGCTGCGAAACCGTGCTGAGACCGCCTCCTCTAGTACCTGACAAAAGAAAGGCAACATACAATTAGACATGTAAAAAAAGAGAACTTGGTAAAAAAAAAAAAAAAAGTTTGGATCAGCTGGTACACGACCTGGAAGAAGCATGCTCTCCAGCAGCGAGGTCGTCCTGGGGGCAGGGGCCTGCTGGTGCCTCTGGGCCCCCCTCGCTCCTCCAGTAGAGCTCGGTCCAGGGCCTCCTCCCGCTCCACGATCCTCACTGCTGATACGAACGGCGTGGGGTTCTGTTGGGCCAGAGCCAGAGCGCTACTCACCACCGCCCACAGCTCCTTACCTGCAGTGACAGGGGGCATGACTGAGACAACGCAGCCTGGCACGGAGAATTTAATAGTGTTAACAGTGCTATTTGTGACAGTCACGTCTGTTACAAAAATTCAGAGGTGCAGAGTGCTGCGACCAATTGCTTGTTACAATTTACAAACCCACAGATACTTATCACCCAAATGCAGCTCCTCTCAACTCTGTAGAGATTTTCATGTTCATTGTTGTTTTGGATTCCATGGCCCCCAAACAGCTGCTAACTGCAGCTACAATTGAGGTTCGCTCTTTAGCAAAATAATGTTTTTTGTCTCGTAAAAAGTTCTGACTTTAGGTTAGCTGGCCAGAACTAATCAGCAGACAGACGATGTGAGCAACTACTGTAGCTGGGGCTGGAGAACGGCCATGCTGATGTCACTACGAGTCCACTGGGTGTGCAAACAGCAAACCTTTTTGCCAACATGTTTGCTAACAACTTAATAAAGGTGAAACTATGTCAGTGGTGTGTTCTGAGCTTGTTCCGCTGCCCCCAAGTGGCCAAAAAGAAAGAAAGACAAAAGAAAATTTGCTTTAACTGTTCCCTAAGCTAGCTGAGCTCCCCATATCTTTGCAGGTGATCTGTCTGAATTTGATCTCATGATTTAGATTTAATGACAAGACTGAACAATCATCTACATTATAATATATTATGTAGCCATGTTTAGATAAAAGCAACATCAGAGAAGCATCAAGGAACAATGGGCCTCGTGCAAGAAGCACTCCTACGAACTGATTGGTTCTTAAGTGGCTTGTATGAGTCCGACACAGTTTGGTCCAGACCTGTCGTAGGAGTCACGAACAATCAGTCTGCTTTGATCCAAGCCAAACTCTTTCACTAATGGGTTGTATATTTCATTACTTGGAAGCAATTTTGAGTTTGATAACCCTATATCAATTACACTTCATAGTTAGGTTTATATTATTCAGTTTCATTCTGGTAATCAAATTATAGGCCAATATAATTCTAAATAATTCATATAGCCGAACAATATCACCATTCATTTGAATTGTATAACACTACAATATCATTATGAACATCTTATATTATTTAAGCCCCTCTTGTTGCAGTATTCGATGGCCTTGTGGTTTGTTTGCATGTTTAGGCTGGTCATTTACACATCTTATCCGTTTGACGTGGCTCACTCATACGAGCCACCGTCAGAATAAAAATACCAAAATGTTCTTGCATGAGGTTTAACGTTCTCTCAAAGCTGAGAAACCAATGAACTGTTATATGCAATGTACATTAGCAAATCTTCACAATGACTAAGCAACAACATCTTTTCAGCAGATATTCTCTCTGTTTTGTCCTCAGTAGGACCAGGTATAGTATTCTAGTACCAGTATTAATCCAATATCTGAGAAACAGACACTTTATTTGAAACCTTAATTTAAAGAAATAAAAGAATACTTAATTTGTATATATTTATCCAAAGTAGACAAACTTGTCCTATACATTGAATAGCATCTTATCACAAACGGCCGTATATGAACTAGGCTGTAATAAATTATTGTCTAAAATGAGCAAAATTCAGATTTGAAAAAGGGAAAGTCTAAACCAAAGAATAAACAGAGCCTTAGTCCAAAGAAATTCTGTAGAAATATTATGATACATATACATTTCTATATCTATACAGAAATATAGGGCACTAAACTACAAAAACATAGTTGCCATATACAGTATTTTTGCTTTTGAATAAGTCAGATTAATGAAACTGATGTCACTGTGTAAACTGTGGCCTTACCCAGGGCGTCCACCAGCTGCCCGACACCAGAGAAGTATTTGGCCACTAGCTCCTGGTCCTCTGCGCTGAGCGCGCTTCCTGCCATCCCAGCAGCCCCATGGAGCTGCCAGAGGATGTCGTCCTGCCAGTGCTCCAGATCCATCAGACGGGCGTGGGCCTCTAGGAGCCGTCGGGACTCCACCAGACGCTCCGTCTCCAACACCATGCTACGCACTGCAAAAGGGCAAGGAAGGGGAGGACGGCGGGCACACTTACATTTCTCAAACTGTCAACAACTTACAATAACCTCTTGCTGCTACTTTGGAATGTTAAAGACTGAAGTTGTTTAACGTTCCAGCAAGAATAATTCACATGTATTTAATATTTTACCATTAAACAACACACGATTCACAAAAGTGGCATTTATTGTAGGGCTGATTTGTAATATATTACCACTATTCTATCTACTCCATGTACAATATGGATCACAGTAGAATGTTCATTTAGTAAATGATGGTCCATTTAGAGTCAAGTAGACCATAAAGCAGAGTAAGCTTTAGGGCGGGGCTACCTTGTGATTGACAGGTCGTTACCACGCCATTGTCTAGTCTGGGAATTGTCTGTTTTTGTCTTACAACTTTTACCCTTTCACAGTGTCTTTTCACCTCATGAAAGTTAATCGTTACATTTTGGTCGCCTAAAAATGTCTTGAGTGTTCGGTTGTACTTAGCTCCACCCTCTCGTGTCACTTCTGGTGACGGCCAAAATGCTGAACTCAAGCCTTCAAAATATGCAGTCTGCAAACCATTACGTGACGTCACAGTGACTACGTCCACTTCTTACATACAGTCTATGGTTCTATGTTGAAAGCATTCACTGAATTCATGATGAATGGATGACTGTGCAGCATCTCACCAGAGTAAAGGCGCGGCAGGTTGCTGACAGCAGCGAGGAGCTGACGGTGGCTGACAAACACTTCTCTCAGCCTCTCCAGGGACTTCACCCCCTCTGCATTCCGACTGGACTCCAGCCCTGCTTTCTTCAAAGTGTGCGACACCTCCCTCAGCTCGACCCTGGCCTCCCGGAGCTGCTGCAGACCCCAGCCCACCCCCTCCAGGTACGACTGGACCATGGACTGGAAGGAAAGCAGCAGCACAGTGGTTACTATAACTACAATCATTTCTTCTAACGTGCACAGCTGCAACAATTTACGAGATCATTTAATAAACTGAGGTCACATTGTTTCATAATGAGTATGTGTTCATGTGTCAGTGATGTCACCTTGAGTCTGGTGTGTATGGAGGAAGTCCTTTGACTTTCTCTCTTCCTGTATTGGCTCAGTCGCTCCAGGTGCTCAGGCCGGCAGAAAACACACGACGCCCACTTCAGGGCTGCGCCGCGGGCCAAACACTCGGCCCTCTCCACCTCCGGCCACACCTTAGCCACCGGCACCGCGTCTGACAGAAAGATAGACAGAGCACAGGGGAAGAACAACCTTATTGTTCTAAAATATATGTAACTGCACCACCCAGGTGTTCTCAAATAGACGGCAAAAGGTACATGTTCGGTCTGGAGAAAACCCTAACCAATGAAATAGATTGTATATTTAATTTCAGATGCATTTCTTGGAGATAGAGCACCTCTGAAGACATAACTGCAATTTGTTGTGTTAAAAGGAAACTCAGCCATTCTACACATCCAAGTCTGTTGAAAGGTCTTGGGCTGTACCGAGTTGTATTAAGCCGTTTGTGGCTCCAGGGCAAGCTATGCAAAATTTGATAAATGTCCTCGCGTGATGTCACTTGCGTGATTGTTGAATGGCGCTGGAGTTGGAAACATGTGAGCCTACCAGACCTCCGTAGCCCTCTCCTCAAATCTGCTTGGGGCTGGCGGCCCCAGGCTACATTAGCCGCTACCATCATAACACACCTAGATCTGTAAGTCAACTGTTGGCAGTGAAGTTGCTTGACACCGTTAGCTCCGTCAGTGCTGTTGCCGTTGTTTACGTGTGCCCTGTTAGCTGCTAGCCCCCGGCTTAGCCGTCACCATGTTGAGAGCCATGTGGAGGCAATACCTCAATCACAGACATGCTCTGAATGTAGAATTTAGCACCTTTACAAACATTAGTCTCATTAAACAGTTGTGTGGGAGTGCAATGCTATCAGTGGAGTCCTCTTTTAACGACCCAACGTGTAGATTTTATTTCATGTAAATATAATATTTTGTGATTGCATATGTTTTTTGTTTGCCGATATCTTTTTTTTTTTATCCTACCACTGGAAGTCGCAAAGGTCAGAATTGTTCAGATTCTACAAAAGTGGCGTGAAAGTTCAGTGGAGAATCACATTTTTCCAGGAAATGTAAAATTACAATAAAGCCCACTGGCAACAAAGACAAGGGATTAGGGAAAAGAAGCTGAAACTATTAAACTACTAAACAAAAAAAACAATCAGCAGCTATATTTAGTTGGTTTCAGTTAGTTAGCATACAATCCTTTTACATTCACATTCATTACACTACCATGTACTTTCTATGATCATGAATATAGTGTTCATAGAAAAATGTGAAAGAGAAGTTGCTGTAATATAAATCGTAAAATCTTAGTTGTATTTTGACTTCCTTCCTTGATGTTTAGGTGATGTCTGCCAGTTAGCTCGAGCTATCTAGTGTTTCTGATTCAGTACGGTTACTGGCCTGTTGCATCATCACAGCTTTCACTAAATTTGCCCTTTTCGGTTTCTTAGAAAGCAGAAGACACTTGAGAAAAGTATTGCAGCAGCAGCACCACATAGTAGCTGGTTTGGTCTTAATACTGAGAACCCCTTCGCACTGGGGACGGCCGTGGCTCACTGGGTAGAGAGGGTTGTCCGGCAACCACAAGGCGGTTGGCGGTTCGATCCTTGGCTGCTACGTGTCCTATGCCGAAGTGTCCCTGAGCAAGACACTGAACTAGCTAGGGATGGGTTAAATGCAGAGGACAAATTTCGTATATGTGTAAATGTATATGAAAATAAACTTAAACACTGTGATACACAAGCCACTGTTGGTTTATTGCGTGGTCTGCAACTGCACCTGAAACAAAGCCCATCTGGCTAATATCATTAAAGATGCATGCACTATTATGAAATTAAAGATTACGTCAGTGGGCAAGAGAGCGGAGGGGATATTTCACATGTGACTGAAGGTTATGATGTCATCTATTATCTAAATTGATTGTGGAGACCAGATACTTCAGGATCCGGGTGGCTTACCTCAGCCAAACTATTTTCTGAGGCAAAGCATGTTGGATCTAAATTGTCAAGAGGAAAAGGAAAATTTGACTTTTGCATCCTTCACCATGAAAGAAAAGCTTGAATTGGATTGAATATCATTATTTCTTTCTCCACAGCAGCTCTGCCTCCAAGAAGAGACATACAATCCAATGTGGTGTGCTGAGGTTTGCTCCCAGCTGGGCAGTTCTCTGTCAACATCGTGTGTTTCCCATTCACCAGCTCAAGAAAAGCACACCCTGGTTTTGTTAAAGCTCCCGAATGCTAAAGCAGCAGCAGTGTTGATGTTTAGGGAATGTATCGTCTGAGTCAAACATTTCTCTGCAACGTAAAGTGGATCCGTACGGATCACCCCTCAAATTTCGGCACACATGTGAACCGCGGAATAATTAAACAGATTACCTTGACCATCACAGTGTGAAATAAAGTTTTAATGACATCGTTATCCACCAATGTTCAGTAAAATATGTGATCAGGACATCGGTATTAATGATTATTTATGCTAAGGTTACATTGCAAATAACCAATCCGTGTTGAAATTGACAGAAAAGCTAGTAAAGTGGTCTAATAATATGCAGTGTTGGTGATAAACTTGAATGAATCCAGTTGTTTGAAGGAGATGTTTTCACAGCAACATAAACAAATTCCCTCTTAGAGAGGGAACTATAACCTGTTAACACTAGCTCTTAATCATCAATAAAACTATTCAGGAATGGATGTGTTTTAATCTTAAGCAATCTTTTATTTCCAAATCATTTGACTTTTTATGAAAAAAAACTATAAATGACTATAACAAAGTAAAAGAATAACATAATAATTTGGGATGGTTTACACTGATTTCAGAGTGGTTGAAATGATGTTTGGGATGGTGGCGAAAAAGCCTGAAGCCTTGTAGGCCAGCTGCTATAATCAAACAAAGGGATCTGTATCTGACAATATGGATCATCAATGATCTGCAAGTAGTATCAGCGGCAAAACAACATGATCAGGAATCTCTAAAAGATTTGCTCCCTTTTTTCTTTTGTGATTTTTGAGCCGATCCGTGACTCTGATCCGTGATACGATCCGAACCGTTTTATGAACCGGTGCACCACTAACCGTAATGGACAGGACCTTTTAATGGCAGAAAAAGTCTCTGTTGTCAGCCGGCTGGTCTGGTAGCAAGCTATCATTTCTCAGACACAATCAAGAGTAACGTGACAATGCTGCCATTTGAATGACATCCTCATTGGTCTTAGTTGAATAATTTACTGATCAGTGAGTTATGCGCTGTGCTAGGTCACCAACATTAAGCAGTTGCTCTGTCACTTTAATGTTGAAAGCTTTGTTGATAAGATAAAATTGATAGATTAAGCATGCATCACAGTGCATGGCATCACAGTGCATGGTACACAGCCACTCAATGAGTTTGTGTGTAGCTGTTTGGACATCTCAATTCCCACAAACGGGACCGTCTCTGTCTCAGACAAGGTCATGGGACACCCAGCTGTCCCTCCCCAACACTAAAGTCTGAGAGCTGAAACAGCATCATCAGCAACTCTGCACAACAATAAACCACAGAGCTCACTTTCAGGAAAGTGATGAGTTATGTAAGCCGGGGCTGATGCACAGAGGAAAACACAGCAGTTACTCACTGATCACCGCACTATAGTGCTGTGATAAAGGCAGTTTTCTATGGAAACCAGCAGGGGCTGTCCTTGACCAAATTGAATTCGTAGTCGATTCAATTAGTTGATAAATTCTGTAAAACTGATTTTCTCCACAAAGAATCACACAAAAGCACCACCAGAGATGTGCCTTCTACTTTTTCTAGAAATAAGTCATTCAGCATGAAAAAAGTATCAAAAAAAAAGTATAATAGACGAAAGAAATCTCAGGTGGCCCCTTCCTAGTCGACTAATTGGTTGTTTTGGCCTCAGATGATGAAGAATTTTTAATCGATTAGTCATTGTTTACGCATTTTTTATGCCGAATGACTAATTTACAAGGAACTTATGAACACATGTCTGGTAAACACAACTTTAAAGTGGTGCTTTTGTGTTAGTCGACTGAGAATTTCTATGGTCGAGGTTAGCCCTCAAGAAATCTTGTCTCAGAACAAAATTACGGATTAGTCGACTAATCATGGAAATATAGAAACCAACAAACCCTCAGGTCATGATGGCACATGGTGGAGAATTACAGTTGGTTTGACGGCAGACCTCCTTCTGATAGGCCTATGCTTAACATGCTTTTTTAATGCAGATATTGTGTATCTTTAAAGAGAAACTCCACCGATTTTACATGCTAATCTCAATTTACTAGTCACAGGAACACAAAAGATACTACGGAGTTCAAATATGGAAAGTTTAGGATCCATGTTTTCGACAGTTTGACTGATACAAGGTTATTTTGACATCTGCTGCACCAATTTTGACCATTCTTTTGTTAAGCTGTCTCTCCAAAATCCTACACTGTCCCTTTAAATTTTGCAATTTTCATTTTTTTTATTTTTATAAATGAAATAAAAAACATTGACTCACATTTTTTTCCAGGTAGAAAAGTACAAAAAAATTACTTGAGCATTCAAGGTTCATTCTTGGCCTCGGAACCAGCAAGCTTCAAATAGTAGCCGTGGAGCTTTTGATCATATGGCATGATCTTCAATCCCAGTGGTCATGGAATTCTATTTTTTTCTAAGCAAGTCCTTAAAGTGTACATAAAAGAATGGAAATCGGACCATCTACAGTGGAAACTAGGCACAGTTGTCATGCGATATGATTGCCAGCTCCATAACAATTACTGAATGGACTTTGAGGTTATATATAAACATTTGGGCCATCAGAGGACACCAAACTGACTCTGATGTAGTGTAGCTCTTAAAAGAAAAAGTCCTTGTTTTTTCATAAACATACTTGAAGATTCGACAGCCCGATCAGGGAGGAACCTTCATCACACTAAGGGTGGTTGACACTGTCTGGCAAATGTTAAAGGGCCCATCCACAAATTGATGCCTCACTCTAAACTTATTACTTGAATGATTTTTGTATTTGAAACAGTTCATTCATTTTTCTCAAAGACAGGCCACACTGCAGCCATTCACCGCTTTGTTTTGTCTTTAGCTATCGAGAGACTTTAGAAGAAGTGGGCGTCGGCCTTTTAGCAACATTGTCAGCTGGCAAACAGTGTGTGTGTGTGAGTGTGTGCCTCCAGTTACCTTCTAGTTCGTCCCCTCCATTCTTCAGATCGCTGGCAGACATTGGAGTTGGGTTTTCAGCTGCCTGTCCGCCTGACGACTCTCCTTTTCCCCGAGGGATGGCACTGAGGGTGCCCTGGGTGCAACGCTGGCAGAGGAGGATGAAGAGGGACACAAATGAGACAGAGAAGAAGAAGGACGCATGGAGAGCGGGCACCAATCCATTCTACTGACTGCTTTCCTCTTCCCCCTCACACACACACTCTCTCTCTGTCTCACTCTCCCAGACACACATCCATTGCTGAGAGGCCAGCAGGAAAGGGAGGGAGCAGGGCGAGGAGAGGGAAGAGAATAATGCTGGAGGGTGGGGAGGGGGGGAGGTCAAGGGAAGAAAGGGGCAGGGATAGGGAGATGTGTGCTATATTCAGGGGCCAGTTGAGAAGATGGTAAATACTAATACAGCAGAATATTTACCTCAGCTTTGAGATGTCAAAGCTTTCAGCCACGCTATCATCATCAGGCGAAAAAAAAAGAAATATATTACGGATAAAATGTTACCAGCCACTGAGGTTGCAGGTCAACAAAACCCCGCCCTCTCATGAATGCCATGTGATGCGGTTGAAAGCTCTGGAGAGAGCTAGTAAGATCTAGGGGTTGGGTTCTTTCAAGCTTTTCAATTGTCAAGCTCAAGAATGCTCATCTATGTACATTTTTGAGTTTTAAAGGAATAGTGCGACATCTTGGGAAACACTTAAATTTACTTTTATTGCTAAACGTTAGACGAGAAGATCGATACCACCTACGATAAATATGAAGTTACTGCAAGAAGTTGGTTTACTTATAGCTCAAAGACTGAGAACGAGGGGAAACAACCAGCCTGACTCCCCTAGGAGTAACAAAATCTGTCTCCATCAGCTCTTCAGCTCACTAATTAACATGTTTCATCTTCTTTGTATAATTGGTACAACTGTGGTCAAACTTGGGTCATTGTGTCTTGATAGCCTCAAAAAGAACACGATCACATGAACATTGAATTAAAAATAGTAATTTGGATTTTTCATTAGAAGCAGCATGAGAGAAAGTGATTTTGAGGAGAGGGGACCAGGAAAACAATAGACGGTGGCAGAAGGGGCTGGATAGGGCTTAGGTGGACATGGTGTTCCATAAAAGTCTTGACTCGTAAAGGGAGGCCAATCAAACAGTGTTACAGGAAGACACAATGTACAATGCATAAGTCATTAGCCTACAACCCAGCGTAAAATACAGAAAGGAGCCAAGAACTAATAGAGTCCATGGCTATTGTTCTTTCATCAGAAGGTATATGCAGGTGTCAGAAGAGGATTCAATCCACACTTGGTTCTCATAACTTCATTAGTGAGTCCTTAACCTTCTCTTAACACCAGGTAGGTCAGCTCTATTGTTGATGCTGAACTGATGTGTTCACTGAAACAGAAAGACTTGTGTCACTGACCCTCTCTGATCCTCTGCAGCTGTTTGCACCAGCTACTGCACCAGCTACTACCAATGGTAGGAATTTTATTACGTCCTCTGAACCGGCCTGCCTGTTTACACCTCCAAGCTTCCCGGACCTCTTCAGAAGGCAGCGAGGAGCGTGCCAAGTGAGCCCGAAGCTGGAGCCAGCACAAACACGCTTTCCCAATGGAACATCAGCTTTCAGTGCCGCACTTCAAATTTCTCTCATGCAAGTCTAAAATATTAGTGTGGGAGCTACATTTGAAAAACAAATTGTTCTTTCACTATTTTGTTCAGAAGATATTTTGGTGGGGAAGGTACTGAATGTTTTACTTAGACCAGTGGTGTATAAAGTACTCAAAAGCCATACTTGAGTAAAAGTAAAGATACCTTACTGGAAAACTACTCAAGTAAAAGTAAAAAGTCACCTATTAGAATACTACTTGAGTAAAAGTCTTAAAGTATCTGATATTTATTGTACTTAAGTACAAAAGTACTTTAGTATCAAAAGTAATTTTCTGATATTAAATGTACATCACAACCTGAACATTAAATGAACATCATAACCTGTTCATTGAAAGTAAAAGTACAAGTAAATGCTGTTAATAAAAAAGCAAAGGGTCAGAATTGTGAGAATGATGAAGTTTATTCTTTTAAGTGCTGTGGCACCATGACCAAGGACATGGAGCTGTGTTGACAATAATTGGGTTGGCTGTGATCCATTCAGGAGCAACAATGTTCAACATAATATATTGTACATAAGTATACTTTTGCATCTACTATGAACTTATCATCATAATTCTCCGAAAAGCAATATGACACTATGAAGGAGTTGTAACAGTGCGTTTATAAGTATGCTCATTAGACTAGAGGATGTAGAGGCCAATGTATAATAGTATGTTCAGCAAAACATATCCACTTGATGCATCAGGTCAGTGTTTTGAGAAAGGACGCCTGCCTTGTAAACTCCTATGGGCCTGATTTGAACATAAAGGTTTTGCTGAAGCTGAATCTGCAATTGGGCGACTGCTACCATCATAACTCCATCTGATCATCTAGTGCTGCACAACTGTCAACACTTCCTCAGCTCACTAACTCGCTAGCGATCCACTGGTGTTGGTCTTCGTCACCACCGTCGTTTGTTGCGGGAGTAGCAGGTGCTTCCATTTCTGCTTCCATCATGAAATCAGTCATCGTAGAGTGGAATTCTACTCATGTAGTCGCCCGCTAGCTTATAGCATGTAGCATCCTGGGAATCAAAACACCGCGGCTTTGAGAGCACGTGTTTTCAATTGTGCATTAACGTGATTAACCAATGATTTAACTTGCTGCTAGGACCACTGATTCACCAAACCTGCTTGCTTGCAGTCTGTGTTCCACCACAGTCCCCGACGCTGCTCTCATGATTCATTTTGTTTCTAAAGATAGATTTGATTTTGTAGCGAGTAACGAAGGTTTCAGGGGAAATGTATCGGAGTAAAAGTACCGGTTTTCTTTGCAAAATGTAGTGAAGTAAAAGTAAAAGTCAACAGAAATATAAGTAGTAAAGTAAAGTACAGATACCCAAAAAAACTACTTAAGTACAGTAACGAAGTATTTCTACTTCGTTACTATACACCACCGACTTAGACCCTCCCACATTTATTATTTTCTTTGGACCCTCTCCATGACTGAGTCCCAGTATCTCTAGAACAATGACAAAACATTAAGATGTACACCAATTTAAATATGGAATGACTGATATGTTGGCCACCTGGTATCATCTCTTACATATCTGCCACACAGGAACACGTTCCTTCAGAGCCGTGTCTGGAGTAGAGCAGAGGCTGACGCACCAGGATGTTGTGCAGAATGTGTTCCCGTCAGGGCAAGACCCTCATCGCTAAGGACAACAAGCCAGCTAACCTGCCGGTCCCCAGTCTCGTCACGCTGATCCTCAATCTGCTCTGTCCAACAACAATCTGACGTGCATTGACAGCCGTCCTGCAGGATGAAATCAAGAGTTAAAGATGAAGTCTAACATCCAGAGCTTTCGTCGCCAGTCAACACTTGACAGCTGGTCCCATTGATGTGAAATTTACCGCAGACGTTCTTGATCCCCAGATGATGGTGACCTGCTGACCTTCGCTCCACCATAAGAGACAAATGTGCATATGAAGACCTAACAAAAATCAAATGAAGAAGCTGGTCAGATTGAGTAAAATCTGAGTTTAAAAAAAAGTTTCATATGGATAGATCTCAATCATTTGCACTAACTTTACGTACTGAACTTAAATAGACAATGAAAGAAATTGCTGACAAACCCATAGAGATCTATTGTATAGAACCACCACCCAGCACCCAGGCTACACTAACGCTCTAACAACCGGTGTTGGCCGATTCAACACAACTGAATGTGCTGCACCGATCCGTCGTCGTAATCACCTTGAGCTCCGTAACACCCAGCAGGGCCTTCACCCAGAGGAGCAACGGGACCAACAGGAAGTCTAATTCTAGACCACTTCCTGTATGACATTCCTGACATGAGCTCCCTTCCTGCCACTCTCCGTACGTATAGCACATCTGTGGGTCACCTTTACATTCCTGTATATGCGCATGTAAAGGTCTCTGTGGTATAATGTAATGGCATCAGAGTATTTAAACCTAATAAATAGATTTGTCTGAGACATTGGTTTGAAATAACACTGTACACTGATTTCAGCAGGTTTTCTATTGGGAAGAAAATGGAAATATTAAAGTGATATAATCTAATATTTATATATAGTCATAAATTAGAATTATTAGCCTTTTGTACCATCTTATGTATGAAAAACTCCTGCCTGGATTGGTCAAGTTCATAAACATATTTTGTAGCCATTTCAATCAATTTATTGTCTCCAAGTGCATAGAAAGAGTTCACATGAATAACATTTATGACAGACTGACAGGTGGAAATACATGTGAAAGAACAGCGACATCAGGCAGAACAGACTACATTCATTATTTTATCTCATCTGCTGTATTACACACATGGGTTTAAATACGTAATTATATGTGCAGTAATACAAATCATGTACCTGGGAATGTGAGGGAACACCGCGAGGCACTGGGAGGTAGAACCCCCAAGTGATGTGTTGTACTGGCATTTTAACTGGTTACTTCTTTAGTAAAAAAAGACACCAAGTGTAGTTCAATTGCATTATATAGAAACGGCAGCCAAAAATCAGCCTGCTTCCACCTAGACTGGATCGACTGGGCCCATGGTCCAAACCTTATCATTTCACCCAACAGAATCTGAATGACTACGAAAGGCTCCAACGAGCTAGCATTCCTTCTATATTCCAATAACTCGTAGCGTTTTACTATTTCAAATATATTCTCATCCTACATTAGTTTAGTAGAGTTACAGATATCCTTCAATATGTATTAGTGTATCAATATAAATTTGTTAATCCTTCCGGTTTAAATGATACAAAAACACAATACGATTCTAAATACATGTGTAAATTATCTCAAAAATATAGAAGCTACAAGAAGTTTCATTTTAGCTTCTGAACGTGACCCAAATAAATTGCCAACAAAGGCTAAAGCAGCCGATTGCCACGAAAAGTCAAAATAAAACTAACTCTGCAAATAAAAGAAAAAAACAAACAACGGTACAGATTAAAAAAAGAAATAAACAATATGAAAATCAAATAGATACCTCCCAAAAAATAAAAATTTATATTTCAACCGTGAAACAGCCGTTAAAGAAGAAGCTCACCTCAGATAAAGAATCTAAACCCTGATGGCCGCTCGTCTACCTGCCACATAAAAGCTGCTTCCACTGTGTTTTTCATAAACACCAGGCAGCTATAAGAAAGCACATGCGAGTGAGTTTGCTGGCTTAGTGATGTAGTTACAGAATGCTCTCCCTCAGGTTCCCACTGCTGGACGGGTTCGACTGCTGACTCTCAGTTTGTGCTGCTGATCTTTGGTTCCACGTGTTAAAGTCCAACAGCGCTTGATTGAGTTTCTCCATCCAGTCCAGTCTCTCCTGTTTGGTGTCGGCAGAAAACCAACGCCTGAACAAGAACAACAACCATCAGCATTGTGAGAACCGTCAGAGAAGCCAGAGCTGCTCGTTATAGATGCTAGTGAGCCTGTATAGCAGGGTAAAATACATTGTCCTATTTTGGTAAACTCACTGTAAAATCAAAGACAACTGCCCTTTTCCTCCAAATTAGGTCTTTTTTAACAGTCATCATACTGTCAAAAGACATTTCTAGAAACAACCCAATCACCAATGTCACAGAAGGCATTTCCCCATCAACCAACAAAAGTCAAACACACTGACTGACATCCAGAAAACCAACATGCTTCCTGCACACAAAAGTGGCAATTTTTATATATACACACATATACATAGACGCGCATGATTGTAACATTGATTACAATCCATATCTCCCCACAGATGTCATACTTCAGAGTGTTTGGTTTTTACTCGGTCTTACTTGGCGCTGGCGTCCTGCTGCTGTGGGACGTTGCTGACCAGCTCGAAGGTGAACGGTCGAGCACACGAGTCTCTCTTCACAGGCCTGACGCACCGACTGTGGGAGCTGGCCAGAGAAATGCTGCCCTCTGCATCCTGGGACGTGAAAAACAGAAAATGAGAATTCATTGAAAAGTGACTCGCCGACTTAGTCTGCATGTCTGACTGTACCTTAGATTCTTTGTCGTTGGGGTGGTTCCAGTAGTACATGTTGCATCCCACCAGAACAAAATATCGCCGATGCCACACCCCGTATCCACTGATCAACTCAAACATAGTCTGGGAAAAGATCCAAAAAAAGAGTGTTTAATACAGTTTTCCAACATTTACGGAAAACGTCCATCTTGTTCGGTTTGATCGGTGTATAACTGTTGTACTCAGAATGTAGCTCCTGTCTTTGCTAAACTCTCATTGGAATGTAGTGCAAATCTGCTTCTAATGTCTGTTTTCAGATACTGACACTTGTTTTTAAACTTCTATGACAACTATCTCGGCCCGTTTACTTTGTGAATCTTGAATTTTTGAAGTCAGTACGACACTAAATTGCTTGTTAGCCAGACGAGACTAGCAGAGTCACATTGTGGTTTGACATCTGTCATGTCTGCAGACCACCTGAAGCTAAACCGTGACAAGAAGGAGCTGCTCTTCCTTCCAGGAGAGACTATACTCCCGTCCAGTCAGTGACTCAGGCTCATCCTACTTCCAGAACGTGGTCAAACCATACATCCCAGCCCGTCCACTACGTTCTGCTAATGTCAAATGACTTAACCGTTACCAAACTACCGCTCTACAAAATGTTTGCCGTCTTGGCTCCCCAATGGTGGAACAAACTCCTCATCTACATCAGAAACTCCACACATCTTCCATCGCAGACTGCACATGGCCCATAGAATATTATCTATTGTCTTTAAATGGAACACTTAATGTAGACATGCGTATTTGACTCTTCTTCTTGGGGTTGTACCCACATATTTGAATGCACTTTTTTTAAGTAGCTTTGGATAAAAGTGTTTGCTCAACAAATGTAATGTGATGTAAAGATGTAATTGTGATGTGGTCAGACAGTTGTGGAAAATAAGCAACATCACATTACTAACCAGGAAACCGTGGTGCTGGACATCAGAGTGACTTTCGCTGTCCAGTTGCAGGTAGATGTTGCCCTCTAGAGGCGAGAGGAAAGGCACCTGCGGTCCGGGGAAGAGACGGGGAGACACGCTGTTAAACTGGTACGATGTGGAAGACATGCAGAAAACTGTCTTGAAGAATTTCATTCCAACATGATCCTCATTTATTTTTGTTAAGAAAAGCAACCTGAAATTAACCTTTGACTATCAAGATATTTCATTTATAACCGTTGGACACATTGACTAATGATGATTGATTATAAGAGTAGTTTCTATGCTGCTTGTTTCCTCCTGGATATCAAGATGAAATGATGCAAGCCTTTAGCAGAGAAACATGTACAGAGAACAAATACAAATACATTCCACTATGAATACACATCAAGGGTTTGTGCACCAGGAAGTAAGTATCCCTTGAAGCACTGACACACTGTTTTTTCACATGTACTGACTTTTGGAGTCAATATAATAGATATTGCCTTTGACTTTTCAGATCAAATGGGAAAGAGTTTGACCTAATCAAACAGAAAACCATGCACAAACAAATACCATCAAGACTGAGGCGGCGGTTAAATTGTACGGTCAGAGACTAGGTTAGTTTTTGCAAAGGGAAACGGTGAAGGGCTGGCAGCGTTGTGAAAACCTTTTCCTGAAATTCATCTCCCAGCAGCCTCCTGATTTTGCCCTCAAGTTTCATCTGAGAGGAGGAAGAAAGAGAGAAGGGGGGAGGGAGGCAGACATATTACATGACCAGTGAGCTCACCCATGTGTGGAAACCTCCAACAGAATAATAAAAGCACCCAATGGGTGAATAGTGGCGCCTGTAGCACTGTGCTTCTTCTCTGATTGGTCAGTGCTGGAGGTCAGAAATGAAACGCAGAGAGGTGCTAACCCTGGTGACTGTGGGTGTGTGAAATGGGCCATGCTTCTCCCCTCTGAATGCTTCAATTCAATTAACAATCACCACAAGAAAATATTTACTGTCTGCACTTACAAAACAATCCATCAAACTACATGAAATATTATTGTTTACTTGCCAAACTGACAAAGATATCCAAGTTGATGTAGCTTGGGCTTGTTTCATAGAACTGAAAAGTCTCGAGCAGAATCTATCGGTATCAATCTATTGGTTGGTTCATTTTTAACCATCAAAATGATCCGACTGACCAACACACCGAGGGACACATTTCAGCAGCAGACACTGTCTCCTGGGGCAGAGTAAGGTGGATGTATATTTACCTTTAATAAAAACAGAGTGCATCCCATCTCAAACACATGTTGGCGGTATGTACCTTATCCAGAGGGAACTTGTCCTCGCTGTGTCCCAGCGAGGACAAGGTGATCTTGTGGGAGCCCACCAGAAAAAAGTTGCTGGAGCGACGAGTGTTGAGAGCAGGAGGAGCAGCAGCTGAAGGACAGAGAAGCTCATGAAGACTCATATCAAACTGAAATAGTCAGTCAGTAATATGCATGACTTGCAGTAGAGTTGCCCCCATATAAAATTCACATTATATTTTTCGTATACCGAATGTACAACAATAAATACTGTCCAAAATAAACTCAACTTACATGTCAGACTGTTACTGGATCTCTGTTGAAAACAAAAGAAAAGGTTTGGGTGAAATGTGAAAAACAGCAACACACACTATAATATCTAGGCATACTCACTGTGATAGTGTTCAGAAGCTTTCTTGGTGTGACCTGAATGTGTGAGGACAACATAACGGACTTAGATTGTCATTGATAATTGCACACCTGGCTCATTGTTGGGCTCACTGACTCACCCGTGACTTGGTGGTGGCCCGGTCCACGCTGCAGTTACTACCTGATGTGTGGGACTAGGAGGCACAAAGACCGGCACATTAACAACCAAACAACTTGTTAAGATAACTAGCACGCTAACAGTACACCAAAACAAACAATTCTCTTCAGCAACATAACCAAAGCAACCAACGATGCAGACATCTCTGTCTAACACCGATAGCCTAATAGAATGTCAGTTGATGACTATTTAACATGCTGTCATAGTCCCCCGTCAGTGTTATGGAACGTTTTATAAATAAAATAGGAAACTTGTAAATGTGAATCTACAAAGGGGAACACACTTCTGGAGCCGCTATTGTATTATTTCAGCTAATATTTTATGAATATATAACAGGGCTGCCCATCAAGATGTCATATGTTCTGTCTCACCAGGCTGTAGACCTCCACATCAATGTCAAAGGATGAGCGGATATCTTTCCTGAAATACCAAGAACACACACACACACACACACACACACACACACACACACACACACACACACACACACACACACACACACACACACACACACACACACACACACACACACACACACACACACACACACACACACACACACACACACACACACACACACACACACACACACACACACACCTTAAGTTGTCTGAATGTGACCATTTGTCAAATCAGAAAAAGACAGTAAGTAAGATGTAAATTGACTCGACTTAAATGCAGAAAATTGGTGCCAGGAGCAGTGTATGAGATGTGTCAAATGAAGTAACCACAAAGCAGCTTACAGAGTGACAGAAGTCGGGAAGGAGATGGTGTCTCCATTCTGAGCATCAGCAGCCGTGGCCAGCGGGGTGGCGACGATGTTGCAGGGCCCGTAGCGGATCAGCACGAAAAAGTAGTGACTTGGCCGGCCTACATTGTTACATAAAAAATTCAGTAATTTCAATGTAGATGTCAACCACTATTATTAAATAAGCTCTGCTTTTTGAAATAGTTATTTTCTATTGTGCAAATGTATCAAAAACAATGTTAAATATGAGGCAGTGTGCTACCTGTGCGTTTGTGGGAGGAGCAGACAAATTCCACCTTGAGAGGCAGCTGGATCTTTGTGATGCTGACTGTCCCTCTGCAGGCCTGCTGGGAAACATATTCGCAGTCCTCTCCTGACTCTGAGTTCCTCTCCTCTCTCACAACCTCTGCCAGCAGCGCCGAGCGTTTCTCACCTGAGAGAGCCAAGTAAACAACAAGAATTATAAGCAACAGAACGATAATAAAACTAGAATGCCTCCATCAACCAGTCAAGTTGCAGCATACATCCATGTCTGTCCAAAATGTCCTCACTTTATACTATTAGACATTTGTGTGAAATTGTCATAATAAGGATATGAATCTTGAGTTATGGCCAAAAAAAACAAACATGTTTTGTGAGGTCACAGTGACCTTTGACCACCAAAATGTTATTACCGTAGTTCACCCTCGAGTCCAAGTGGACGAATGTGTCAAAATTGAAGAAATTCCCTCCAAGCGTTCCTGAGATATACAGTGAAGGAAATAAGTATTTGATCACTTGCCAATTTTGTAAGTTTGCCCACTTACAAAGAAATGAACGGTTTATAATTGTAATGGTAAGTTGATTTTAACAGTGAGAGACAGAATATCAAAAAAATAAATAAAAATCCAGAAAATCACATCATATAAAAGTTATAAATTGATTTGCATTTGATGATGTGAAATAAGTATTTGATCCCCTAGCAAAACATGACTCAGTACTTGGCGGAGAAACCGTTGTTGGCATCACAGAGGTCAGATGTTTCTTGTAGTTGGTCACCAGGTTTGGGGACATCTCAGGAGGGATTTCCTCTTTGCAGATCCTCTCCAAATCCTGAAGGTTTCGAGGCTGTCCAAGACCAAAGAGCAGTCGAAGGATGTCAGACCTGCACAAGGCTGGAATGGGCTATAAGACCAGCCAAACTTCTGGATTTCTTCTTGATATTTTGTCTCGCACCGTTATAATAAACCTACCATTACAATTATAGACTGTTCATTTCTTTGTAAGTGGGCAAAGTTACAAAATTGGCAAGGGATCAAATACTTATTTCCTTCACTGTATATATGACGGACGGATGACACAAATATATTGCCCCTGGCTAATTTAATACAAATTAAGAAAAAGTCTTTTTAGGCTTTGAATACAATTATTCAGGCTTTGGTAGTAGAGATGCAATTAATATTAAAACTAGGGTAGGCAATTTATTTTAGACGCCTTTTTGTTCTATTTATTGAAATTATCTTTATGTCCCGACAGCAATCAAATAAAAAAACAATAATCTGATATTTGTGTCTACCGAAGACTTGTAATAAACCCATCCAACGTTTCAATCGGCCCCCATGAAATGTTTGATACTTAGACACAACTGACAAATATGTGGAAAAAGACAAATGAGTATTGAAAACGTGTCAAAGTCAGAATCCATCAGCGGATTGGTGGTTGTTACCAACAATAGCCATGGTAGTTTACTTCAATTACTATAATGTTCGGTGTTTTATGTGAATGAGACTTGAGGACGTCTCTCACGGATTTGTCCCCCAGATGTAGTTCGGAACGTGGCTTTGGAGGGAGGCCTGAAGGGAGGGGCTGAGATTTCCTTGATTGGATACCTTCAAATTCTAGCTTACCTTTGCCGGTTTCTCTTGCTTTCCCCAACTTTAAATTAACAGACAAATGTATGCATGCGTCTTGTTATTAATAGTTATTCTGTCCGTATTATTTTATCAACTGTACGTAAGATGTAAGGACATTTCGCTGTTGAGGCAGTCACTTCTAAAAGAACCCAATAGTCCGAACATAGTTTCTTCTCTGTTGCACACAAATACGGGACATCAAAAACAAACAAAACATCTTACAGGAGACCAAGAGTAGTTTTTCAGCTTCAGCCTCCTCCAGCGAGCCCCGTCCATGCTCCTCATCAGTACAGCAGCTTAGAGCCTGCAGGGTCTGGTTGATCACAGTCTGCAGCTTCCCTGCTTCTTCACTAAGGGCCTGGACAAACACAGGGCAACAGAAAGACTGTGGGTTATTCGCCTGTACTGGATTGAATTCAATCAAAACAAAGTGTCAGCAATTGACTGAATTAATAGTATTTTATAATACTTTTATGTACCGGTACATACTTTGATCTCATCCTGAATACAGATACACATAGATGGACTGCGTGAGGAGGAACCCACTCCCTATGTAGATATGAAGGGCTCATTCTAAGCTAACGCCAGACCTGCAAACTCATGAGGGGTGAAAAAGGTGACAAGCCTGAAACCCTGTCGGGGGGGTGCGCTCCAAGAATTTTATTTTAAATATGGGCTTTGAAATGTAGCCTTCTGGTGTACTCTGAGAAGAAAATTAAGTGATAAGACATTTACTTTAAAACAAACGTATTATTCAGTTATTAATCACTATTTCCAGCTCTATTATTATCAACCTTTATTTAGACACAATCCATTGAGACAGAGGTCTCACTTTCAAAGGTTTTGGTCAAATAAAAACAAAGATAGCAAGAGTAGCGAGAACCATCGCCTGTACAAATAAAGGGATTAGTTTTCATTGATAATATTACTATTAACTTCCACGGTTACTGTAAAGCGGTTGGAATTGTGGCCTATCTTCTATTTGCAATTAATATGCATTCAATCCAGTTAAATTATTTAAATGAAAATGATAATCTACTCTGGCTAAGGTAGTTTATCAAGAGTAAAATAATAGCTGTGATCTATGCACTCCTCTGCATTAACAACCTGCTGAAATGAAGGTACAGGCACCTTAACCCTCTCATTACTTCAGGGTTCTTGAGAGCAACGTGGGACTGTTGGTACACTGGCTGTGGTCATCACAGTGAACAGTGTGATGAGAGGACATGTGAGCCCTTGTTGCTGTAGTTCATCTCCTTGGGGCAGAGGCTGCAGTCATCATACCCTGCCTTATCAATGTATTTAAAACACTGCGACAGCAGGAAGCTGTACTCACGTCTGTTTAGACCTCCACCTTTATCCAGGCCCAGCTCCACTCATAGCTCAGCCCTGCATCAAGCTGCGCTACAGGCAGCTTGTTAAAATGCTCATGGTGGGTCCTCCATGTACAGGCGATTATCCTCCTCTCCCTGAAGCTCTTTGACCTCATCAGTATCTGGGCCTCATGTTTCGTGGTCATGAAAGTTATTCTGACCATGAAATCGCCTCATTCTACTTTGAGTTAAAACAAACAACCTGCAACCAGATGCGCCGGTGTTCCGGTTTAACGGAGTGACCGCGTGAACTGAACCAGAACACGGGGGGCTGCATGTTTCATCACGTTATGTTTTTTCCGTCTAAATCGCAATTATGACGAACGTTAACAGTCGACAAAGTTCCGCATACAGTGGCCGTTAACTTACACCAGCAAGTCTGAACGGTAACGGAACATAACGGAACTTAAACTGTGACGGAGGGAACTGAAGACGCTGTAGACATCTGAACGCTGATTAGCCAAGACTCGACACATCAAAGATGTTCGATAGCGAAGATCACGAAATCACCTTTTCTCCTCGTATGACTCCAATCTGAGAAACGCTGGCTGGCCAGTTGACCCCCCCCCGAAAAAAAACCCTCTACGGATCTACACGATTCACGTGGATGATATATTTTGATTCAAAACGGCGAATTTCGCCGAAAAGCAACAAGTTTGCAGGTATGTAACGCAAACACAGCAATTGTTAGTTTCAAGTCATTATAAACGAAAGATAGTTATACTACTACTGGATTACTATATTCCATTTTTGCAAAATCCTATACAC
>NW_027635329.1:487500-535000 GCF_949748355.1 Melanostigma gelatinosum | reverse complement strand
GAGAAGGGTTATTTGGTCACGGACTCACATCCCAGAGCTTCAAAGGAGGCCAGCGGACTCTCCCTCTGGATCTAGGAACCCAGGCGGAGGGAGATGAGGGGCCAGAGGGGGTCCATCCCTGCTAATGTTTACATTAACCGGTGTGTAAAACAAAAACTCAAACAAACTGGCTCACTAAACATACAAATATAAAAATCACATCCCCAAAAACCTATTTAAAACATGAGTTGCCATTGGTCTGTAGAGTATGTTGCTGTTACTGTACTGAATATACGACATATCATTCAAAGGAGACAACCCATTTCTAAATGCAATAACCATTGTGTATCACTTAATGGCAATCCAAGAACTAAACTGTCTGGTATTGAAACACTATAGACACTTCTCATCTGTCATCAGAGAAATGCTGAAAACAGTCAAGAATTAAGTTTGTTGTAGATGTATATACGCGTGTGTGAGACAGGTGTACAAGATCATAAACCCACCTGCGATAACAAGGGATCGGAGTTGCTCCTTTTCAGCCAGGCGTTCTCACTGATGGGTTGGAAAGGCAACCCGCTCAACTCCTCTTCCCGTTCCTGATCAGTGTAACCATGACAGACATTCTCAAGTTCTTATTACAAATAATCTATGTGTGTAAATGATTTGTATCATCAGGCTTTAGAATATATTTGCTCAACAGAGTACGAGAACATGAGAGCTAGAATGGTGCTGATCAAAGTATGCATTTTACCAAAAGAAGGGCTCTAAACCAACCTGGCGAATGCGAGAAGCCTGCTTGGAGCTGGGTGCTGGGGTGCCGTGGAGTTTCTGCTGAATGGCAGACACAAAGTTGGAGCAGGTCCTCGGGGAGGCGCTGGCAGGGCTTGGGGTTGGATTGGGACCAGCCTGGAAGACCGGCACTTTAAAACGCTCCAGTCGCTGATTAAATTCTCCCTGACCTGGAAGGAAAACATTTATAGAGATTCAAACATAAATAGAAATGAAGAAAAATTTGAATCTAAAACAAATGGTAGAAATATTCTCAAGAAAAGGTAATATAGAGTATCTTCCATTACCATGTTCCAATCTGATATCTATATAACACAGCAGTATTGTGTGCTGCAAGTAGATTTGAGTTAGTAAAGCTGGTTTAGTTGAGCTGCCCTTGACATATATTTTTCCCAGCACCACTGAGCTCTAAGCTGCGTGACAACACTGAATGTCCTTTACTGGATGTGTCCCCATTGCTCAAATATATCTTCTGGAAGTTTGGCAGATCCAACTCCTAGCATGGCTCCAATACTAATCTTTAGCATCCACAGTACTGTAAAACATGAACAGGGGATCTAAAAAAAAACAAAAAAAAAAACACCTGCCAGGCATTGTTCAAGGTCCCATTGATTCTCTTTAGAACTACTTACTACCGTACTAAAAAGCTAGCTAACAAGCTAATTTATGGGGAAAGGTACTTTAAAAATGTGAGGCGACAATTTGGGCTCAGTGCAAACTCAGGGATTAAAGTGAACAACTAATTATACAATAGATAAGTTGCAAGAAAGAATGGTTGGAAATAGATTAATTAAAACTACTCAATTAGCATTAGCATGCTCAATCAGGCTACATCCCCATTATAACAGCTAGCTAGCAAAATCTAGGAGACGGTGTCAAGTTATAAACTGTGTACTTGGCTTGCTGTTTTAACATAAATATCATCAAAGTACCGTATATTGACATCATAGCAGCAACATTACAACTGTTTCTATGTCTGTATGTGTAGAATATGTCACAGAAGTTAATATTTAACAAAACTTTCCTTTGCATTAGACAGTGCAGTAGTGTGGGCTGCACGTGTGATGGAAGGCTGCACTGTGCACGCAGCGGGTTGTCATTTTCCTGGAATTCTGGTAAATGATCTGTACCGGTACATGCGATGAGGGATCATTTACCAGAGTCATCGGAGTGCAGTGGAGGGTTAGAATCCAATGGGCATACTTTTAACCAATATATGCCTTAAGACCTAGTGTTTCTTTTTTATGTGAATGCAAAAATGCCTTAATGCCTGAGCTTAGTCACAATCACATTAGGCATTTGCCTTTCTGAACTTTTTATTAAGGACTTTGCAGCTAAATGTGGCAAATCCTTTAACTGACTGAGAACCCCCAGACTTGGCCCTCTAGCCACTGTCAGGTCTGAGATCACTCAGCCAACCCATCAAAGGAGCCCAGAAATCGAACATTAAAAAAACTCCACAACGAGCCTGGAAACCGGATAATTTGAGTCTCTGCCTTTGATAGTTTATCATATTGTCTTTCATCTATCGTTATTTCAATGTCTGTTAAAAAAAACTAAACAGAAAAGGAAGACTGTATTCTACAAGTCTGATTTTCATCCTCAGAGGTTTTTGAATGTGTGTGATCATATACATCCTCACCAAGGAGACACTCTCTGAAGCCCTTTTCATGGAAGATGACTGATGGGCTGTCAGCCCCAGGATCCGAGAGGCACCGCTGGGCCAGAGGAGCTCCCCCTAAAACAACAAACTACAATATTTATCTAACACACTGGATCCACACAGATTGTTATGCACCTTGACAGTAGTTCTCATTTTGAATGCAGGAAATCCAATTGACTGTTGATCTTGGCTACCGTGGTATCTTGAGCAGTACCATAAACACAATAAACCCAACACTGCTATAAGCCTGTCAATTATTAGCATGCCTGCTTCAACGGTGAAGGTTGGATTACCCTCTCGTCTCTGGGTGAGTTGCTGGACTCTGTACCGGACTGAAGGAACCATCGGCGTGTCCGGCTTTGTGTCTAGCTCAGCTAGGCGTCCAGAGGAGGATGCTTTAGGACTGCGGTTCTCCTGACCAGCTGCCTCCAGACGCCGCCGTTTCTGGCCATCATCCACCTCTGAGACATCAGATAGACAGACTCACAAGGACAAAAGTCACAAATATACCTGCAAAGACTGCTGTGATTATGATAAAGATATGTCTATGAACCTGTATTTGGCAGGTGCTAATTTCATTCTCTGCTATTTGCCTATCAATGATTTTTAATACAGGCAGAATCAAACCTGATGGGGAGAAGACATTGTCTTCAGAATCTGACAACGGTTCTCTCTGTCTTTTCAAGTTGTTGTTGGCACCGTTTTCCTCGCCACCTTCCATGCTGAGCTGCAAACAGTGACGGTAATGACTGTATATTTTTAGATGGCAAACAGTTAAGCACAACAGCAATACGATATGGTAGTTTATTTAGCATTTACTCCCCTCTCAAAACACCTTCTTACTATTAACGTTACTAGGTCATGCAAATAATTATGATGGGCTAACGTTAATATCACATAACTTAGGTAAGAAAAACTCTTAAACGAACGTTGTCTTTGCCAGGAAAAAAAGGCTAACATTATTAAAGCTAGCTTTTAGACGTTTTTACACAGACAGGGGAAGCACTAATGTGGGATAAAAACGCCGCAGGATTATCACAAATAAAAGTAAACGTGCCAACGCCCTGCATTTTACTTTCAGCTCAGCTCGTTTACTAAATTAAACACACATTCTTCGTAGCAAGTTTTGTTAACTGGTCAGCTGACGTTAAATAATGTCACATAACTCGTTAACACTGCCAACACCAACAAAACATGCGTTAGTGAAGTTTAATTAGTAAGCCTGGAACGTTTCTATCTTCAAACAGTGAACACCTGTAACTTGAAAACTAGCTAAAGGAGCTAACGTTAGCTTGCTAGCATTAGCAACATTGTCCTGAGTCAACTCAGGCAAGCTCATTTCAAGCTAATGTAGCGATCTAAAATTGCCAGCGTAACGTTAGCCTAGCTTAGAATGACAAGCTAACTTTAGCCGCTGTTTCATACATAATATATGATGACCAGGTTGGATTTTGTCTTACCTGAAAAGAAGTCTGTATAAAACTACAGTCTGCAAGAAACAGGTCAACTGACAGAAAACAAGAAACAACCTTCTTGTTGTTTTATGCTTTCAGTGAGTCTCCTCCTTCAACTTTGAATTTCAGCGGGTCTTCTGACGCTTACGTGCATACAACTGGAGTACCTTAAATACACTCGAGGAGGCGGAGAGATGCTTGAAGCAATCGGAATCCACGCCTTTACCTGCTGAAAAGCTCGGAGTGAGAGGGAGGGCGTTTTACCGTACTCACTAAACTAAACACGCAAAACAAGATTCCACAACAATACCAATGTGATGATAGTGGAATCTACTGGTGTGGAGTGTGACATAAAGCTTTAACATCAGTAATAACTAACAATAAGATGGTATATGTTGAATAAAATCGGTTAAGTACATGAATGGTATTAATTACACTATTTATGTTATGTGTCAAAACTATAGATCATAAACACAGTAAATAGGCTGTTGAAGAGGTGGATTTTTGTAAACCTAAATTTATACTTAACCTTTCCTGAAAATGACTAATTGCGAGAATTAGCGAAACATTAAGATCCTACATTAAGCCTTCAGATCTCCCTTGATAAATGATGGATGGAAGCTGCAAACAAATGGTCAAATGACTCAGTACATAGAACACTGACCTTGTAGGGTCACCCATTCATCTCACAACTGAGACATGGATCGAGCATGGCAGGAATCTCAAGCAACTTGAGACATGTTAAATAATGTTTTTATCAAACAAAACAATATCTATTTTTAATGTGTCTAGACAAGGGAGGAAGTATGGGTTTAGGTAATTTCTATATTAATGTCAAATGCTACCACAGGGACCTTTTATGCAATATATTGTCTATAAAGTCAACTATTAGTTTTACCTAAGTAAGTTCTGACACATCAGTAGCTCACAGTAACTGAAACACAATCAACACTTGCTTCTCAAATGTATCTTTTCATAAGGAGTAATTATGTTACATATAAAGCTCAGTGCATTGCAACGACAGCCCATTAAAAGAGAGATGCAAATCAGTTACAGATGATGATTAAGAGGAAATTGATTTGGTTGCAAATGCATGCACAGAGATGATCTAAATGGGTCACAGATGCACTGCTAAACCTGGGTTTGTGCACACGTCTGAAAACAGCTGATAAGATCTTGTGATCGTCATGCTGTCTCCATCACTTCAGTCTGCACTGCACAGATTTGCATAAAGGGGGGAACTGACTCATGATGTAGTTCACCCTGGAGGAGGCAGAAACCAGAATAATTTAGTGGTTCGTATTTTGTGTTTGTATTTATAACCCCACAACCCTCTGAATATAAATTTCTTTACAGCCAAAATGTTGAACTTTGACTTTTAAATTCCCCTTCATTTTCCCCATCGACAATGTAAAGTAACTCACAGAACAATCTGGTTCTTTATGAAAAAGTAGAAGGTATTATAAGCCTGTGTACATAAAAACGATGAGGAAGACGTTTACTGCGACTCCTAAGGTGCATTTCTGCAAGAAACATCCAATCACAGAGTTTAAAATGCTGTGACTGAAAACACAATCTAACACTAAAATCCTTTCATGAGAAAATTCGGAGTCAATTTTGAGTGAATTCAGCAACTATGCGCCAACTTGTGTTCTCAACTCTAAGGACAAAGTCTTTTAAATTTGCTACCACTCTGACTTGCAACTCTGATCCAGCCTTTGGTGGAATATACAATTTACCAATGTCATAAACTTTGTCAAAATCTTTGTCGTATAAATCAGTTTCAGCTACAGATTAAAAGCATTTTTCTACTGTAAATAACAGCATTAGTTTCAGTAAAAAAGATGAAATATACAAAGTTATAGAGCATTTTATGGAATCCATAAAACATTTTGACCAGCAAATATTGTGCATGCCTGTTAATTCTGTGTGCATTTGGGTTGGTTTTTATGGCTGGTTTTGGAAATGTAAAGGATGGAATGTTAAAAGCTCATCTTATGAGTAAACTAAGAGAGTGGTTGCCAACAAATAGCCTACTATTTTTGAGAGAGGACAATAAAAAGAATTCTTTTAAAATATCTTTACAAATTCTCCAGGTCAGGAACCACTAAACTAAGACACTGTCAATTAAACTTGAGTACGATCTAAATCTAAATAAAAAGTTTCTGTAATGATGACATTGAATGCCACAACAATCTTTCCACCAATTAAATATACACCAAGATGTAAAGATAAACACCGGGTTTCTGTTCTCTAAATGGGGGAAGTTGATTTTAATCTTTACAACAAATCTGTGGCCTGTCCCTTAGCTGTCACTTCCCTCCCCAAACTACGACAGCAGTCATTTGAGTGTCTCTTTGCAGTGGAAGTTCTGAGGAGGTGTCGGAGAATTCTTGCCCTGAAAGGCTGACGTCATACATTTTGGTTCCACAATGGACAGGATTTATATCGGACGCAATGCCAAGAGTCAATCACAGCAAAGGGAGAAGAACCTCATCATCATCTCTGACAGCATCATGAAGACTCTCTGCTTCACTCTGGGGCTGCTGCTGCTGCTCACCGCCTGCTGCTGCAACGCCATGCGTGAGTGATCAGTGATTGTGCCTAATCATCTTCAGAGTTTGCTCACACCTGTGTCTGTGTTGACTTTACCTGTTTCACCTTCCTCACAGCTAAAGCTCTGCAGTTCAACACAGTGCCTGGAAACTGCTGTTTCAATGTCTGCACGCGCAGTTTACCATTGAAGCGAGTCTCCAGCATAGCAAAGACCCACAGCTCCTGTCTGAAGCAGGCATTCATGTAAGTTTGTGACTGTTTCTTCCACTGTTTTTCTCCTGTAACTGATGAGATGATGAATAGAAAGATGGAGAACCTACAGTATGACCTCCAGACAGGAGTCATCACAAAGCCACAGCAATTACTCTTACAACACAAACTAAAGAAGGTGGATAAACTGAGTTTTCTCTTTGTGTTTTGCAGAGTCCAGACTATCAAAGGAAGACAGATATGCTACAGTGGAACTTTCCAGTGGGCTCTGGATGTCTACAATCAGCAGCACTGAAGATGTATTATCGTATAATACTGTGATCAATTAATGCCTGGTTTTGCAGGCCTATAAATACATAATTTTGTATTTTAATAAATGTCCTAACTATATTGCTGGCTATGTGTATTTTCTGAGTACAATAGGTATAGGTTTAGAGAATGTGTCAGGTTTTCAAGTTAGGCCTGACTGAATCTACCACAGTCCATTTACTATTCTTTTCAACCAGTGTCCGACTCATGTAATTGTTTTAAAATCTGAAACGTTTATGGTCAAGGGATGGTTAAGTTCAGTGGGGGAGAAAGTTGTCTATGCGGCACTGTATCGTGTTTTCTCTACTGGAAGGGTATCCAAGAGGGCACTTAATCATGTTCTCTGCCTCACCTGTCATCTTGAAAAGTAAAAACAAATGATGAAATAAAAAATAATATTTCTCCACCGATCTGTGCTATAAATGTAATTTCTGTATGATTCCAATAATTCTAAGCATTTTTATAATCAAAATCGCTGAATTTCCCCATGTCCTGTTCAAACAGAGGAGACACGCGAGCTGTGCCTCATCTCAGATTGTGCAATCCCACACACACACGCGCGCACACGCACGCACACGCACCCGGTGGAATCAAATATGTACCTTAAGAATACTGATATGAAAAATAACCAGGAGTCAATGTGCAAGCTGCCAATTGGATGGTGATTTAAGCTACTCTATTGGGTTCATGCATTTGTAAATCTGACAATGAAAGAGTCAGTGCCGTTGTTGCCGTTGTTGAAAAACCCTTTCTATACAGGGGTATTCACAGTTTTTGTGCACACTAAGAATGGATAGAAAAAGAGATCATCCACAGTTATACGATGCCGAGTGTGACAAAGACCCTCTCCATTGCACACATTTGTGGACTGTCCAGACAATAAGAGACTCACACACTGAGTTGAATGTTTATTGTAAGGTTCTGATGTGGTCTCAGGAGTAATTATTGAAGGTCGGGCCTGTAGACACAAACATATTATTAGTTTGCTTATCTGTAACTTAAATGATTGAATATATGAATAGTGCTGTCAAATAACATGCATGTTCTTACTTACCTCTGCTGTGTTTCCTCTCCAGGGTGTTCATCCTAAAAGAGTCCCCAGGGTACAAGCCCACCATTTTATAGTTCCGGGAATGTACCATGTGGGAATTACTAGAGGGGTGGTAGGAAAATTGAATCCTCTGTTCGGGCTAGAGATGATCTCTATGGTGAAGTTTTACCACAATAGAGATCAGATAGAGAATTGACCTTTAGAATGTTAGGCATCTATTTGAATGTATTGTTGTAGATTAGGGGATTGTGTGGTAGAGTGAGGGGCGGAGTCGCCTATCTTGCAGTGATGTGGAGGTCCTCGTTAGTGGCAGGCTATATAAGGCTGCCATGATTACATCTACTCTGTCGCTGCCAGGACCACATGCTGCCCGTGGTCCCTGGAAAAGTTATGCATGTATTTGTTTGTTGTTTTTGTTGGCGAAATAAACACCTGGTTGGGCGCACGTACTCTCTGTGTCCTCCTCCTACTTCCAAAGTCCGGCCGCTGCTGGCCAGCCTAACACTGAGCATCAGGTCAAACACTTCAGGCTGGACATAAATGCACAAATAGGTTTATGATAACAATCAAATTATATATATTTTTGACAAAAAATGAAAATGTATATAATCCAATGCACACTTGAAACACTTCTGACTGATCTAATGGGAAAATAGGTGAAGTGGATGTCGACAGAAAATGTACAAAAAGAAACAGAGCGTGATCAGACATTTCAATTTTTAAAACTAAACCTCAGATTTAATTTATTTTAAATAATCATACTGTTGTGATGATTAAATAAAGTATGGCAAACCACATGCAACATATCTCCATATTCTTCTCAGTGCATTAAGGAGTCAAGTCAACATTGTGTACTTTACATGGACAATTTGACGTTGATCCACTGTAAAGTATACAATCCACCAGGTGGCAATGCATGACAGCTGTGGGTTCTTCATGACTCAGCTTTAGCATTTTCCATTCACCCATGTGCTCCAAACACCACCCTCAGGCAGGCTGCAACAATGACTGTGTGAACGCCAACTGCCTGTTGTGTTGATATTCTTGGGTGAATCATGTAAAACTCCATCATGTGCAGTGACACAGATTTGTGTGTGTTTACAAGGGAAGTATATGCGGGTCACTAAACAGTCAGCAGCTGCAGGTCAAGCCCTGCGGTGTCAACAGACCTTTTTAAAAGACTTTGCCAGTTTAAAGTTTAGACGATTGATGAGTAATATATACAAGTTTTTGCATGTTCTGTGAGATGATACAACTCAGATGAAAACCTAGAGAATTGATTGCACATATCTACATTCATATTATACTATGACATGTAGCGGCTGGAGATGCAAGTAAACAATTCGGCAGCTGTAGTGTAAAATCAGCTCCATCAACAATCATTTCCTGTGAGAAGAGATCCAGGTTAAAGTTTACATTGTTGATAACCACCAAATACAGGCATATTTGTGTGTTGTGCATTTTGCAACAGGATGAGTGCTTAGCTCACAGGTGGCCTTGTGTGGCTACTGTGTATATTTTCTTATGTCATGTATGTTCCATGTAATGTCTGCTTGCTGTGAAGTGCGGCCCCTTTAAATAATATTACTGTTGTAAGAGTGCTTATGGACACGTCCTTAGTCCTTGGGGCTTCTTCGTCGCTCTGATTTTGTAAGTTCAGAATGTTCTAGCAGCTGTAGGCCACCATTATACAGAATTTAAAGAGTATCAGGGACGGATGGTACATAACCTAGAACTTTCCTGTGAGTCTGGACTGAACTTACAATGACATCCTTCAGAGTTGTGACATTATAGACATTGTATTCAACTTTAAGTACACTAACGCAGAGCATAACATGATTGAGGGGTTATTTATCAAGCCATCGCCATTACTTTAATCTAATGCAGCCATTATGAGCTGGTACACACACTTCGACAGCCTGTTGGGGATCTGTCGTGATTCCTCAGGTGCTGCAGGGGTTGGTGAGTTCAGGGGCATGCAATAACCAAGACTCTGAGTATTAGCAGTCCCCGGCCCCACACTGAGCTCTACATCACAGCACAGCAGAGTCCACCTTTCACTGTGTGACTTGATGAACAGACAGACAGATAGATAAACATCGAACTAAAAGTTCGGAAATTAGTGTTTGGTAGATTATTTCTCTGTTGTAACAATGCTTCTTGGCAATGAATTTTGGCAATGAATTTTATACCGTTGGAAAGCCTGTTTAGTTACCTTTCAAACGGTGGATCGTAGGGTCAAAGTGTGGAGAAGACGGGGAGAACGCTATGCTGATTGCTGCACCGATAGAGGAACACCTTTTGGTGGAGGCAGTGTGATGGTGTGGGGCGACATCTCCATCACTGGAAAAACGAGGCTTGTCTTCATTGGAGGCAATCTCAATGCAGAGAGATATCGAGATGAGATTCTGTAACCAGTGGCAATCCCATTTCTCCACAGTCTGGGACCGAACTCCATCCTCCAAGATGACAACGCTCGCCCCCACAGAGCGGTTTCATCAGAGACTACCTCCAGAATTTGGGAGTAGAGGATGGAATGGCCTGCCAACAGTCCTGACCTCAACCCAAGTGAACACTTGTGGGACCAGCTGTTCGTGCCAGAGTGACCAACACAACCACGTTGGCTGACTTGCGACAAATCCTGCTTGAGGAGTGGAATGCATCCCACAGCAGTGTGTGAGCAGGCTGGTGACCAGCATGAGGAGGAGGTGCCAGGCTGTTGTGGCTGTGTATGGTTCTTCCACACGCTACTGAGGCTCCTGTTTGTTAAATGAATAACAATATAGTGACACTTGTATTGTGAGATTTTGTTTGGTTCAACTTCAGTCATGTTGAGTTCATGTGAAGCTTCTTAAATAGTGAATATAACATGTATAGTGGCTTAAAACAGCTTTGCATCTGTCAACAAGCAGCTACACCGAGTCATGAGGATTACTTTGTAGAACACAGGATTTTAAATCAGTCCATATACAGATCAAAGCATTGCCACATATCCAACAGCTCTGAGAAAGCATCAATGGTCAGGGAGGTAAGAAGATGAACACATAAGACGGATTGTAAACACTTCAGGAATAATAATAAGTATTTCATGAGGTAATTAAGCATTAAGTTGGGTTTGTTTGACAGAAAAAACAATGCTTTCTCCACACATACAACTAACAGGCCATGCTGGCAGTAAAGATGTGATGATCATTAAACAAAAAACATTGAAGGATGAAAAATTGAGGGGAAATAAACATTGCTATTCTTGGATACCACTCTGCAAAAAAAAGTGAATTGTGGCCTGAAGGTGGACCCAGACAGGATTTCTTTAATATCTTGCAGTACTATGTCTGCACAACCTTACCTACTTCACACATCAGAACACATGTAATCCTTCAGGTTTAGGGACATTTGTACATACAGCAGCATGATCTAACAGCAAGTGGGCATTAAAGTCATTATAGTGGATAATATACATGTGCATATACATCTATTATACTGGAAACAATGCAGCCTTGATACACATACTGTTGCCCTGTACCTTGGGCCGTCCATTTTGCACTGAACTGTGTTCTTCATTAACTGCACTGGTTTGAAAAGAGAAACCCAGAGGATGAAATGAAGACAGGAGGGTTTTTGCTGAAGAGCATTCGTTTATTTTCCACAGGTTACTTCAGAAACAGGTAATTATGTACACAACATCTGGAATGTTGGATAAATGCATATCAATCATCATCTCACTGTGGCCGTTTCCAGAGAAACCTTAGAAATACTAGCTATACATTAAGAACAGTTCCTCTGCATTAGAATTTATTGCTGGTTTTACAATCGTATTTACAATTTGATTAGTGAGGTCTAAAAACCACAGGAGACTGCTAAATAAATAAGAACAATACAGGAGCATAAGAAACCGACCCACATGAGTGGCCAAGATTCCAAACAATTTTCATGCCAGACTATAAGACTTTTGAATCAAGAAATAAAACATCATATCCCTTACAGATTAGTAAATTCTTTATCAATAAAAGACACCATTAATTCAATACATTCAGGGGTTTTCTGCTACAGGGTTACTTGGTCTGGTATGACCAGTAGTTTATGGGCGGTGAATGTTTAAATGTAACCTTTAAATAGATATGTTCACTGTTTTAGCATTTATCATTATCACATATAGGCTCACTTTTCTACAGCATTTCAAGTATTCAGCTGTCACTGATTGTATTAATATGATATAAATGTGACTGTGGTACTGAGCTGTTGCAATTAGCAACAGTCATTAGTGACCTTATAGTATTTTCAGAACTCATAATATAGCACCACATCAGTTAAACTGAGAGTTTTGTAAATACATTTGGTTCAGGGGAGAGACGCTGTTTCAAATCAGTGTTCAATTTGCATGATATGAACTGGATAGAAATCTCAGTCCAGCTCTCAGTTGGATTGTTATGATCACACACAGACGTTTGACAGTAAAGCGAGAGGAAGACTCTCCCACCCTTCCTGCTCCCAGACTTATCCCACCGACTGATAATGAGCAACAGACTAAACGTGTAAAATGAGGTCACGGCTGAGAACAATACTGTCTTACTTTCAACACAGTCTGCTGCCACAAAAAAAGCCCCACATGGTACTCAATTAAAGGCGATAAATTTGGAATTCATGAATTGTGCAATCTTTGCATGATGTCGTTGGAAGCATGCAGTGATTCAAGTTTAGTTTAGTTCATGTCGACTCATGTCTACTGCCTTTATATTCATATCTAAATCAACAACAACAAAAATGAAACTGCTGATATGTTTCATTCTTGGTTGAACCTTGTATGTATGCTCTGGGTCAAGATGATGTGAAATGTATCATGACAGATCATCACACACATCACGGATTTATGAAAACACCCATTGTAAACACACACAGTCCAAACTATTTACATTTACACAATTATACTATTATTGTTGGAATGCTGTTATCCTGTTTCTTTATTCAACTTCTTCTATTTCTTCCGTGCCCCTCTTCTCCTCCTTCATTTTTTAAGCTACAGAAACCGTTCAACTATTAAAATGTTCAGCTCTTTCACCAGAGGTGTGCTATGACTTTTTATATTTCTAACCTTTAAACTTTTTGAATTATTAAGCTTTTTATATTTTCAATGGGATCTCTATGGAGAATATTTTCAAATGGCTTCAGGCACACAGGTGTTCGCGATTGAGCCAATTAGTGATGTTGATAAACACACAGACTCACAGACACACGCGCACATACACTCCTCTCCCTCTCTCTCTCTCTGTCTCTCTCTCATACAGTCACTTATGAGACTTATGAAACTTCTTCAACTTTCAAATCCTTCAACTTCCTCATACTTTCAGCTAAAGACACCATTTCAACTTTCAAATGTTGAGAAAACCCTGAACTATTCAGCATAACATAATTCAGCAATTTAACTTATGATTTTTCAGCCCTTTTCTGACTTTATAATGGGTGTGTATTGCGCAGCTTAGAGTGCGTGAATTCCGGGTACCCTTAAACGCCTCATCTTAACTTCACTACGGAAGAAACCAGGCCTTCGACATTGTTCTCTGAGTCATTGACCGGTAAGTAGCACAGTGCGTTTCTATACTCAACTTTAAAAATGAAGCTTCCACATTTTACAATGGCATTACAAGTGGTTTCTAACTCAAACAGGGTTCAAAATAAGCAAGAAGAGTAAACATTTTCCCGGTGAACCAAAGAAAAGGGTTAGGGTTAGGGTTGTAGCCTGGGGAGCAGTTAGGGGTTCAGTGTATTGCTCAGGGACACTTCGACACATGACACGTCCCAGCCAAGGATCCAACTGTCGAGTTATAAAGTAAAGTCCCACAGGACACTGTAAAGGGCGTGACTTCATCTCTCTATTAAACTGACAATAAACCACTAAGCTAATTAACAGGTTATTTCTAATATAAAACTAGTCTTTTTCATCAAACTATCCTGACAACAATATGTTTGCTGTGGTAACATTACAGTCAGAGTGTTTTATAACTGTTTGTTAGTTTTACCAGCAGCTAAAGCTGTTCAATTATTATTCTGGCCACTTCATGTGTCAATGTGTAAATCTGTAACAGAAAGTGACCAATAGACATGATTATACACAAGCTTTGTGATCTTGAATTAGACCTTAATGTACAAATAACCTTTGTTCATATAATGCTGATAGTATCGTTCTGTAGTAATCCACTAATATAATGCAGGCCCTATAGGAACATGACTTTATACATTCAGTATACAGAGACATTAGATAATCCATTATTAGTCCACAGTGAGCCCTCACATAGAGCTGAGATGGAGCTGTCATTAGTTGTGGGTGTTCTGTAGTTCTGCTAGTTTTAACCCTTTATTGCTCATACACACAGAAGATAATAATGTGTTTCCTCTCTTAGGCAAAGAGAACATTGCTCAACATCTGTGCTTTGGCTGGTAAGTACGGACATGCTGTAACTGAAATTGACAATAGACCACATAACTTGATGTGTTTAACTGTTAAGTATCTTAAACTAGGGCTGCAACTAAAGATTATTTTAATAATCGATTAATTGGGTGATTCTTTTTTAGATTAATCGGATAAAAAAACAAAAGCATTAATTTCCAACCCTTTATTCAAAAACAGAACTGATCTTCAGAAAGTGCACAAACAGGTTGCTTCTTGAACATCCCTGAGCTGTTAAAGTAATAATTAAAAAACAAAAAAAGCAAATGGACTAACACAAAAAACATACATGTGAACAAAAATATGTATATTTTTGTTTAAAGGGACCTGAGCTGTCGGAACAATAAATCATTTATAAAAAATAAAGAAAAATACAAATCAGAAAACTTAACAGGATTTGTTTGAACATCAGAACTTGTTCTCTACACTACACGCACAAACTGAATCATCACCGTGGTGCTCCCGTGCCATATCATGTCGCTTTTGCATATCTTGCAATGAACACACTTTTTCAATTTATTAAGTGTGAAATGCTCCCACACCTTGGCCGACTTAGGTCGTACTGATTCCTCTGCCTCCGCCATGTTTCAGAACAACGTTACGGGTCCGATGGTCTTTCCTCTGTTGTAAATTGTTTGATCGCATGTTTACTTTTATTGTGAAGAGCATGAAAACGGAAGTGATTTGACTGTGAAGAGACAGGAAGTAGCATGATGCATGCAATGTGCTATGATACGACAACAATGATAACGATAAGTGAAAACCTAACGTATATGTCGGGTGCAAGAGCGTGGTCTGTTCACTGTAACGGTTGTTAAACTGCAGTTTTCAGGAAGTAAAGTGTTCCGTTCAAAACCAGACGTGTCTTGGTCGTCATTAGAAGCTCCACTTCACACAACAACTGCTGTGCTCCGCTCTTTTTTCCCCTTTTGTTTTTGTCAAACATCTCCGAGACTTATTGAGTGGCGTAATAATCGCGCGACACAACGAATCGATTATGAAATTTGATAATCGATAATGAAAACTATTTTAAAAATCGATTATCGATTTTATCGATTCGTTGTTGCAGCCCTATCTTAGACCTTTTCCTTTTGTTTAGATTGACACCAGATTCATTTATTTTGTTTTTGATTTATTCTCTCTAAAGCAACTTAAATATATATATTGAAGACTAACATAAGTTCCTGGGAAATTCTAGATCTTGAATGAGACTTTGATAATTAACAAGGAAATAAAATGAGCTGTAATGATGGTTTTCTGAAATTAAACTAAACATTTCACCCTCCCGCTCCTCCTTCTATCCCCCTCCTTTCTGTCTCTGATTGCAGACCATCACTGTGACTCCTTGTAAGTTCACACACATGAATTATGATTTTGCTGTTACTAAACTAATATTACATTGGTTTACATTAAGAATGACTTCCCATCCTAATGTAGTCTCGACAGGAATTACATCCATCCATTACGTACTCAACACTAAATGACCCACCCTGAATAACAGTTTGATCTAGATTGAAATGAGCTGTGACACACTGGTTTTCTGAGAGGAAAGTAAAGACGATTTCTTTCTCTCTCTCCACTTCTTCTGGCCTCCTCCTTCCCGTCTCTAACTGTAGATCAGAGTTGGTGTCTCCGTGGTAACTTGACACTAAGTTCACATGTGAATCAACACTTTTACTTAAAACACTTAATACTGCAGGTTTTAAACACACTGTAGTGAAGTTGTAGTTAGTGAAAATGTGAGACTTCTAAACAGCTATACCATCATTTCATACCATCATATACATATCATTTCATGATATTTCACATAAATCTGTGCACTATTACCTGTTATACTGTCATGATGTGTTTACATTATGATCATGTGAGCAGACACTTCACTGAACTTTTCGCTTAGGGTAGAAGTTACTTAGTTTGTTATTCAGACTGCTGTCTAATGTGTGTCTTTATTGTGTCTTACAGGTGTCCTGCTGTCTCCTCTCCTCTATCATATTGGCTCTCTGTCTTTCCTATACCTTCTATCAACTCTGTCTAAGCATTGGTTCCTCTAGCTTTCCTGTCAATCTACCGCTCTGTCTTTGATATTGGAATTCATTCTTTGTATCCCCCTTCTATCCCACTCTAGCTGTTACCGAACTTTCCAAACCTACCGAACCTTCTGAAAAACTTCTGAACAAATTACTGGAAACTGATTTCTGAAATCCTATATTCTGAAGTAAATTACATGGTTATCACAACCTGTCTGTTGAACGAAAACCTGAGAGTCTCTCATCTCGCCCACTCTCTGTCTCTCCACTGATCCTCTGATCCACTCACTTGCTTTGGGTTACTGGTACCTGATCTATCTTTTAAGAAATCTGAGAGATTCTCCTCTCACGCTCACCTCTTTCAATCTTCTATCTACATCATATACATCTATAGAATACTATTACTGTTTGTACAAACAGTACAAAACATTTGAAATATACTAAGATATTTTTTCAACAAAATTGAACATATAATTGAAAAAGACATGCAAATAATTTTGTTGTGATTGAAAAAGTTACACTTCTATCACAAACATTTGGTAAAATAAATTATAATTTCGAATTAAATCTGGTCAATTTCCAAATATATAATTTCTTGTAAAAGTTCATGATTAAGTTAACATAATTAAAGGAAACTGCATTCTGGTTAATATACATAAAAACCAACTACCGGTAGTGAAAATCCACTTTAGAGAATAAGTCTCGTTGTTCCTGATCTTTGTTGCTGTGGAGTTCTGTTGGTTTGTACCCAGAGGTTTGTTTTGGTAACAGATATTTCACATTTCACATTGTTGTTTACTTGACTAGTCTACATACGAGTAAAAGTAATACCACTACATACATTGTATTCATTATTATTTAATTTATTTAGATTATTTTCCATATAAATTATAAATATAATTGTTTGAATCATTCAGTGTTTTGTTGTTGTTTAACCTGTTCCTACAGAAATAAAATCCAGACTATCTATGAGGAACTGCATTCATTTGGAGCGGCTGTTTCCTGTCTGCAGACCAACGTTCTTCAGAAGCATTCATTCCACTATTTCTTCCGTCTCCCCTTTTTTGAAACTCTTCTTCTTCATTTTTTAAGCTACAGAAACTGTTCAACTATCACAATGTTCAGCTCCTTCAGCTCATCTCTGCTATGACTTTTTCTATTTCTAACCTTTAAAATATTTGAATTATTAAGCTTTTAGCAACTTTTTTTGAATGGGTTTCTATGGAGAAGATTTTCAAATCCTCTTAAACTTCAACTTTCAAATCCTTCAACTTCCTCATACTTTCAGCTAAAGACACCATTTCAACTTTCAAATGTTGAGAAAACCCTGAACTATTGCCGCATTATTCAGCTTTTTGATATATTTTACACTTTTTGAACTGCAGCAATTTAACTTTTATGATTTTTCAGCACTTTTCTGACTTTATAATGGGTGTGTATTGCGCAGCTTAGAGTGCATGATGTCACCGCTAGAGTGAAGAGCAGCTTGAGATTCTTGTGAAAAAAACATTTGTATTTTGCCAGTGTCCACAATCTTCACTCTTCATGCATAATTTCTGGATGTAGAAGTAGCTAATATTGTCCTTGTCGTAGAAAAATTACTGTGGAATCCCACAGATTTCCACATTTGACACGGAAGCCGTTAATTGAGAGGAAAACCAACTTTCTGCTCCATAGAGACCAATGTTAAATTTTGCTTGAAAAACATCTTCCACAGAACACGGTACCCCATTTCTAGATCGCCAGTTAAGCCACATTTTTTACACTACAGACACAATTTTTACAGGATCTGTTCTTCAACTCAGCCTTCCCCTCAATTATTAATATCGGAGCAATAGGAGCTACGGTTATGGGAGTTTTGAGGATTTGTTTGAGAGGTGTTTCCCTGTTTTATCTCCATGAAATGGCTTCAGGCACACAGGTGTTTGCGATTGAGCCAATTAGTGATGTTGATAAACACACACTCACAGACACACGCGCACATACACTCCTCTCCCTCTCTCTCTCTGTGTCTCTCTCATACAGTCATTCAGGTCTTAGGGATCTTTAGAGGTCTTTCCCCCCTCCTCCACCCCCCCCCCCCCCCCCACACACACACGCCATTTTAAAATAAAAGCCCCACAGAATGAATCCTAACTGAAATGCTTGTGATGAGCCTGTCATTTAATAACCGGTTTGTGTTTATCTAACATTATGATTCTGTCTCCTCTCCCCTTCTCCCCCACACCCCATTTCAAAATAAAAGCCCCAGAGAGTGAATTCTAACTGAACTGCTTGTGATGAAGCCTGTAATTTAATAACCTCTGTTTATGTGTCAAACATGATGATTATGTCTCCTCTCCCCCTCCCTCCCCCACCCAGTCCCACCCTTTCAAAATAAAAGCCCCATGGATTAACTGTATGTAAACATTAAGCTCAAAATTCTGCTTTTTTGTTGAAATAATGAATGCGACAACTACTACTGCTGCTAATATTTCTAGTATTACTACGACTACTGCTGCTACTACTTCTACGACAACTTTTGCTGTTGCTACTATTACTAGTGCTATTACTGCTACCATCAATATTATCACTACCACTACTGCTATTACTACCACTACGACTATTACTTATACTATAACTGCTACTACTGCTATTCATGCTACTACCAGTACTAATACTACGACAGCTATTAGTACGACTGCTACTAGTACTACTACTACTGCTACTTCAAATACTGCCATTACTTTTACTACTACTGTTATATTAAATACTACGACCACTACTACAGCTATTACTCCTACTACTGATACTAGGCTGCTACTTCTTCGAAATACTAATACTTCTTCTAAATGATACTACTAATGATACTTCTACTACAACTACGACTTCTACTCCTATTACTACAAATGTCACTACTTCTGAAATTTGTTTAAGCTACAGAAATTGTTCAAATATCGAGAGAGAGAGAGAGAGAGAGAGAGAGAGAGAGAGAGAGAGAGAAGAGTGAGTGAGAGAGAGAGAGACTTTTCATATTTGTAATCTTTCAACTTTTTGAATTATTCAGCTTTTTGCAATTTTTTAAAAATTGGATATCTATTTTCAGCAATGTTTTTGAGATTCATTTCAGCTTTCAGCATTCCAACGCATTTTCAGCAGGAAATGCATTTTCTAGTTGAATATATGATTGAAAAACTGATTAAAACTAAAACCTTTACAGTATATTAATATCTGTATACAGTAATCCTTCTGAGCAGGCATTCTAGGCAGGAAACTGTAGCGTAGGCCGTCTCATTTCGGAGACCGCATGGTCCAGCCTTCGCGGTCCTCAAAGGACGGCTGGGTCCTCCGAAGGATGCAGCCCCTGAATTGAGACACAGCTACTGACTCCAATACAGTGGCTCGGAATAAAATGGTTCATCATCTGTATAGAGAGTGAAATGAACCCAGCTTCTACTACTCTGGAGTTCAGGAATTAAATTCCTGAACTAATTAAACCGTGCAACATTTTAATTGAAACTAACTGGTGGTCAAAATCATAGCTGCTCAACATCAGTATCCGTGATTACAAAATGGAAAGAATATGACAACAAAACAAACCTTAAAGAGGGCCAAACCCCAAGGACCAGACAAGGAGGACATTAATCAGAGAGGCAATGAAGAGTCCAAAGGTGACCGTTAAAGAGCTGGAAAAGTCCACAGGGAGGATTTGAGTTTAAGCTGTTCGGTTCATTTGGTTGTTGTAAAAAGATAGAAAAGCTCCAGAACGCTTTAATTAGCAATGCCAGCTAGTGACATACAACACAGTGCAGAAGGGTCGGTGGACTGTCACTACACAAGTCCTGTTTCATGAATGGAGCATTTCTTCTTTGTGTTGTTGAACAGCAGTTAGCACCAGCTGATGCGCTATACCACCCCCTTTGCATAACAGTATTATGTCGGTCAAATTGGTCAAATTCTGCATCGTGTTCCCCAAAACTAGTGTTGTTGAGCGGCAACGTTTGGAAATAATATGACAATATATGAAAAGTCTTGTCTTTAATTTGAATTCCCACTATAATAAATAGTATAAATGGACCATGTTTACCCATATTTCTGTTCCATAAAACCATATATGTAACAAAATGCTTATTGTATTGATAAGTGTTGTTCACCTGCATCGGAAATGCTGACTTAAAGTCCCTCTCTTTGTTGTCCGGTTGCAGTCTTTCTCTCCATGAGCACAGCTTTTCTCACTAACAGGTGGGACGTGAAATACGTTGAAGGCAATGTTGCTGTAGCCTTCAACGAAGGCCAGAGGCCGATGCGTGTCCTGGAGCAGTTGTATCTTGGTGACGTTCACTTCCATCAGCAGGTGTGTGTACATTTTCATGTCGAGATTCTTGAGACTCAGGTCCTCAAGTTTGTCATATCTGTTTAAAAAAATAAATAAATACAAAAATGACTGCGATAGTAATGTTGGGTGCATTATTTTTGGACAGATTTTCGTTCAAAACGAAAACACTAACCTCCAGTTTCTGTTCTGCTCTAAGAAGCGAGATACTCCAGTTTCAGCAGCATAGGTGTCGATATGGACAAAGACATCCGAGGTGTCAGAGGCATGGTGTAACAATGTGAAGCATGCATTCAATGACTGATGTCAGTATACAGTCAGTTGGAGGCATAACCAATAGATCTGTGACTATTGGATAATAATTTAAGCTCAGGGAGTGTGTTGGTCAGGCTCTCATAAGACAGCCCACAATGGCCCGTGTATGGGTTTGTGCAATTAAAGCCCTAGTTTTCTGTGTGAGATGAACTTATTTTGACCAACACTTATGGATGGAGTAATGAGAAATGTTTAGCTTTTAAATACACTTTTCCAGCTTAAAACATAGACTGTCTCTATGTCCCAATCCAGCGGCCGTTTATGGACATAATATGAAGTATAAATCATCTGTAAAATCGTCACAATCTCAGTGAAGTTTGAAAGTGAAGTTATTAAAGTTACTTTACAAGGCTTAACTACGGCCGGATTCAGGCAGACGAGCAGCCGCTAACGTTAGCTAGCTTGTCAGCTAACGTTACTCACGTCACGTAACTTAACCGATCATTTTAACAAACGTGATATATGTATAGATATATGCATGTATAAATGTACTATATATATATATATATATATATATATATAGTCAGAGATGGGCAGTATTTCAATTACTTGTATTTGAAATACGTATTTGATAGGGCCGATGTAAAAATCGAATGTAATTTGTAACGAAATACTTTAGAGTGGAGTCATTTTGTATTTAAAATACTCAAAATACTTTCTCCACCAATCAAAAAACTGTTCACGAGTTCAGTCTTCAGATCTTCCAGTTCAATGGATTGTTTGTCAAGGTAAATATTTTATCTGAGTGTGACAGATGTCAACTCGCTTAATGTATAATGTAGTGACTTTAATAATATCCATTTTTATATGTTAAAGTCACGGTGGGGGCGAACGGATGAACTTGTTCGGACGCGTGTTCCACAAACATTTCAATGTCCAATGCGTTGTCTTTCTTTAGATCCGTTGATCCTTTTATTTAAATACATATTGGCACCGTAACAGAATACAGGATACGTTACTTGGACACGATACCTTGACACAATAACATGGTCAAAAACTGTGAGCTTCCCATCCACACACACACCTGGTCCTCATTACCAGGCACTTACATATATGCACATTTAAGTTAATGTGCCACCCACTGTTCAATGTCAGAACTGCATGCGTTTCCCTCAAAGACAAAATAAAACAACAAAACTACATTATGGCTGCAACACACCGGCCCCTAATTGTTATTGGCAGGAGGGCATAAACAATTCAACAGATATTTATATAATGGAGCCAATAAATCCATAATAAAACAAAACAAACAAAACCCAAAATTCCCCTCAGAGTACGAGGTCCCTAATAACTTTGTTATGGTTCAGCTTCTTGTAGAAGACAAAGTTTGGTCACTGGCCTGTCCAGCGTGCTAGTCTTGGTTTTCACTCGTGCAGATCGCACCAGTCCTTTCCTGTCAGGATAGGTCTCTAGAACTTTTCCGAATAACCAGGAACTACGTGGAGCTGTAGCATCTGCAACAAGTACAATGTCTCCCGGAACAAGGCTTCGTCTCTCCTTACTCCACCTTTGGCGCTCCTGTAGCAAAGGCAAGTATTCTTTTAGCCAGCGCTTCCAAAAAAGGTCGGAGATGTACTGTACTTGTCTCCATCTTCTTTTGATATAGAGGTCTGTCTTCTCGAACAGTCCAGGTGGTAAGACTGGTTTTCTTTTCATTGTCAGCAGGTGGTTTGGTGTAAGAGCTTCTCGATCATTGGGATCTCCAGATAACTTGGTGATAGGGTGGTCATTTAAAATGGCTTCGACCTCACACAGAACAGTATGCAATCCCTCGTCACTCAGGGTTTGTTGATGTAAGACTGATGTTAGTATCCGTCGAATCATCCTTATGATGCGCTCCCATACACCTCCATGATGAGAAGCCGTTGGTGTGTTGAAGCTCCACTTTATTCCTTCCTGTAGAAAAGCCGCTTGTATCTTCCCGTGATTTAAAGCAGCAAGAGCTCTTCTCAACTCCCTTTCAGCACCAACAAAGTTGGTTCCATTGTGAGATCTTAAGTGAGAGACTTGTCCTCTTCTACAAACAAACCTGCGTACAGCATTTATACATGAGTTAGTATCCAAAGGGTAGGCAACTTCCAAGTGGACTGCTCTACATGCCATACATGTAAATATGACTCCATAGCGTTTTTCAAGGTTACGTCCTCTCTTGATCTCAACTGGCCCAAAATACTCAACTCCGACGTTGGTGAATGGAGGCAGATCAGGAACGAGTCTTTCAATAGGCAAGTCTGCCATTTTTTGCTCACACAACTTCCCTTTATGGTGCTTACAGAAGCCACAGTTGGACAGGATCTTTCTTGTTGCTGCATTAGCATTTGTAATCCAGTATTTCCTCCGTAATCTGGAGAGAACATGGTTTCTTCCACCATGGCCCACCTGTTCGTGTATGTGCTTTAATATTAGAGTGGATACATGTTGGGTTTTGAATAGGATGACTGGATGTTTTGTCTCCTCAGGCATGGCTGCCTTACTCAATCTCCCTCCAACTCTAAGTAATCCATCTACCAGAACCGGGTCCAGCTTGTAAATGGTGCTATCCTTTTTCACTTCACGTTTGCCAGATGTTAACGCCACCAATTCCTCATGGAATGAAGCGAAGGATTGATTTTTCTGCTCCTGAAAGATCATCTGGAGTCAAACTCTGTCCCTTTAACACAGCTTTAATTTGGTGCATTTCCTGTTCCAATTTGTTGCCATTCATGTCTGTAACTTCATGGCTCATTTGTTTCCTTGTTTGACTCATTTCCAGTCGAGTTCTTCTTATTTTCAGAATCCATGCAACTGACGTCTTCAACCTGTTCCAGTCATAAAAGTATGTTGTCAGTTGATGGGTGGCATTTGATGCATCTTCAACAATCACTGTATTGGTTATAAGTTCCTTTTTGACCTCTGGGTCATCAGCAGCAATGTTGGAATCAAAGCTGTGAGCAGGCCACTCCTCCAATGCTTTCCGCAGAAAGTCAGGTCCATCCTGAAGTTTAACTCAATGTTTCATGATTTCCATGAATTTCACATCATCTCTGGACATCTCCATTTTGTCTTCTGATGTTCTTTCATTAAAATCATGGTTGTACTGATTATTCAGCAATTCCTCCAGGTGTTGTATGGAAATCCTGTTAACAGTAGCAGCGGGGTAGCCACTCTCACACCGCTCATCACTGCATCCTTGACCGGAACCATTAACAACCCACCCCAATAGGGTCTTAATGGCATACGGTGCGTTTCCATGGCTGTTGATTACTCCCCACGGCTCAAGCATTTTGGAGGCATTGGTACCTATCAACAACTCCACGTCAGCTTGAATGCTAGGAACACTAACACCATCCAAGTATGGCCACTTTGCCAACTCCTCTTTTTTGATGAGGTTATCAGTGCTTACAGGCATCCTCTTCTGGGTATAGACCTCTGGTAAATCATAGAATCTTTTCCCGGTGAGACTTGAAATCTCCAAATCAGTCAACATGTAGCTGGAAACTGTTGCTCCTGAGCCCATGGTTCTTAAGTGGATTTGGGTTTTCCGTCCATTCAGATTAAGCCTCCTCATCAGGGTTTCAGAACAAAATGTTGCTGTACTGCCTGGATCTAGAAAAGCATATGTCTGTATGACCTTGTCTCCCCTATTGGATTTCACCTGTATTGGTAAAAGATGGATAGAATCCCATCACTGCTACCGGCCCCTGTAGGACCACATGTGTGTAGAGAAACATGTGCGCTACTTAATGATGGTTCTTTTGGCCTTTTTGAGTCTGTGTTGACTACTTTCTCTCTTTGGCAGATGTGAAGAACACTGGGATGGTTTAGACTCCACACCTTGCAAGTCAAGTGCTTATCGCAATCCTTGCTCCTATGCCCAATGCGAAGGCAGCCAAAACAGATTCCATTATCCTTAAGAAAGTTAATCTTGTCCCTATGTATCTTCTCTTCCAATCGTGGACACATGGCCAGTGTGTGACTTTGAGAGCAACACAAACAAAAGCTGGTGTTCTTTGCAGATGAACCATTTGGTTGTTTGCCATGATTTAACCTTCTTGGTTCTTCAATGGCCGGGGTTTCAACAGTAGCAGAAGTTGCAAAACTGTTTTCTTTGAATCTTGGCTTCCATTCTGCTTTGATCTTGTTCACATTTTTGTTTAATGTTTGAAGTGGTGCATTCTGAATGTCTCCAAAGATTGGGTCAGACAATATTTTCACTTCACGCTCGATGAATATGACAATATCATTGAAGGTTGCCCAGCGATTGAGGTTTTGCAGTAGCTCACATGCAAATATTCTCCATTTTTCTCTTAGCTTGTATGGAAGCTTCAGAATCACTGCTCTCATATTTGCTGGCATATCCAGTTATTTCGTGTACTGTATGTCCTCCATTGCATTGCAACACTCACGCAAAAAGAGGGCATAGGCTTGGAGAGATTTCACATCCTCAGGCTTCACTAAAGGCCAGCAGAGGGCTTTCCCCATATATGCTGCAGTAACTTTGTGTTCCTTCCCAAAGTGCTCCTGTAGCAGATCCTTAGCTGTAGCATAGCCTCTGTCTGGAGCCATATGCTGACAACTACGCACTGGCTCTTTTGGTTGACCTCTTGTGTACTTATCCAAAAAATACAGACAGTTTCCTCTGTTGCTTGCTTTACTCTCCACACAATGTTCAAAGGCTCTGATAAACGTTCTGTACTGCAGAGGATTCCCATCAAAAAATGGAATTTCTCTTGGCGGCAGTGAATGAGAGGCCTGTTGTTGGATAAGCAATGTTGTTATTTCATTTTGCCTTTGCAGTAGGTTGCATAGAGCTGATGTTTCATCATTTCCTTCATGAGCAAGTTGAGACTGAATGACACCTGGATTTGTTAGCTGCACGTGGGGATGATCCATGCGAGGTTTGCGTGATGTATTTTCTGGGTTCAGTTGACTGACCGTGCTGTTGTCATGTGTTGCATTCCTATATGCATACTGTTGTTGTTGTTGTTGTAGTATAGGTGGTTGTTGTTGCAAGTCCACAGATGTTGGTTGATATGCTTTGGCATGTCGGTTGAGCGTGGTAGAGACTTCCTTTAACCTTGCTCCTTTTTCAAAGTATGATTTCATTCCATCTGATTGTGTGTTTGAGAAAGCTTGGTGACCAGAGGCCTTAAATACCGCTAATATAGCAGCAACGGCTGCCATTTCTGTGTCCACCTCCAGTTTTTCCTTTTTCTTTCTCAGCAACTCCGATTGCTCCTCAAGCTCGTGCTTCTCCTTCAAGGCTGCAGCGCGAGTTTCAAGTGCTGCTCTCTCTGCCTCTATCTGAATCCGTACAGATGAAGAAGATTTGCTGGTTCTTGAACTGGTGTGACTTTTTCTGCTCAATTTGTCAATAGAAACTTTTGTTTCCACATTGGAAATGCTGTCACTGGGTTTGACTTCACTCTCAACAGCGTCATCATTTTCATCAGGTTTGGAAATGTCTGCATTAGACAACCACTTATTCACAGCATCAGTAAAATCATTAACACTCAACATTTTTGCTTTGAACCATATCTCATGTTTGTCCTTTTCTTCATGAGATAATATCTCTGACAGAGATTGATGTTGTTCCTTTGCTTCATTGCAAAGAGTTGTGTATTTATCAAAAGTGCATTGCACCTCTATTTTATATTCTCTGTCATGCATTAGGTCTTGAATTGTCCTTTTCAGGTCAGAAGCTTTGTTTAGTTTCGCCTTCCGAACCTTTTGTAACTTGTCCAGTTTATGCATTAATGCCTTATGTGTCAGTTTAATAGGACGTTTACTGACAGATTGTGTTTCCATTTCACCATTGGCCGTGCTGGGATCGACCTGTGTCCCAGCCATGGTTGACTCATTAACAATAGAACCTTGATTTTGTACATTTACACCTATATCAGAATCCATCATTTATTAAATACAATTCAAAATTAAACCACCCACAAAGCTCTTAGCTGGAACCAATGCATTGGATTTACACTCAGAAATAAAAGTGTGCACACAACTTTAAACATGGCCATGTTGGTAGTGCTACATACCTCTGTCCGTTCAGAGTGTCCATTGGTCCCAAATCGTAGCTTGGTGGTATTGATGATCAGTTGTCCAATCAGATTTCAAAGCAACCACAACTTTCCAGCGACGTCTATTCAATCCGCTGTTATTCACGTGATGTCCATCAGCTGTTGAATCCAGCGCTGTCCAGCGATGTCTAATCGATCCTCTGGTAATCCAGCGATGCTGATCAGCCTTGAATCCAGCGTGGTCAAATCATCAGCTGTTGAATCGCGCAATGTCGATCAGCTGTTCAATTTCAACGAACGACGATCCATACGAGCTCAAATGAAGCCAGTTTTTTACTTAATTGTAGTGACTTTAACAATATCCATTTTTATATATTAAGTCACGGTGGGGGCGAACGGGTGAACTTGTTCGGACGCGTGTCCCACAAACATTTCAATGTCCAATGCGCTGTCTTTCTTTAGATCCGTTGATCCTTTTATTTAAATACATATTGGCACCGTAACAGAATACCCAGTGAGCATTTTTTGGTTCAAAAGACATTTAAAAGACGTCTATGCCCAACATTGAAAAAACGTTCAAAAGTGAAAGTTTTTTCGCCGACTATTTGTAGACGCTTAGACCAGATTTAAACGTGATTTGCAATACTATCATTTTTCGTCCTCTCTAGTGTACGCCAAATTCCATTCCTTTATATCTCGAGAGATGCGTGACAGCCATTTCTCGCGACGTCGCTTGGATAGCTCCTTCGTGTCATGTCCTTGATGTGTAATGACCGCTGGCAAACGAAAGAATGATTTCTTGTCTCTATAAGCTCTGCTGCCACAACCAAAGACAGCACAAAAGTTCACCACCGATAGGTTATGCGACTCAGCCGTGCATGCCAGTGGCTTTGTGTGTACTCCAACATGGCCGACAGCTAAACTGTGACGTCACACGAGACCACTCTATAGTGCATTAACGTGATTAACCAAAGATTTAACTTGCTGCTAGGACCACTGATTCACCAAACCTGCTTGCTTGCAGTCTGTGTTCCACCACAGTCACCGACGCTGCTCTCATGATTCATTTTTTTCTGAAGATAGATTTGATTTTGTAGCGAGTAACGAAGGTTTCAGGGGAAATGTATCGGAGTAAAAGTATCAGTTTTCTTTGCAAAATGTAGTGAAGTAAAAGTAAAAGTCAACAGAAATATAAGTAGTAAAGTAAAGTACAGATACCCAAAAAAACTACTTAAGTACAGTAACGAAGTATTTCTTCGTTACACCACTGGTCTCAGCAATCGAGAAAAACTGTAAAATGTGATCAACTTGGAGTGTGCTTAGAGAAGAGAGAGAAGTGGAATGTATAATGAGAGTTTGTTGGACAAAAAATACTGCTGTCTCTGTTTCTCTGTCTCCCACACAATCTGAGTTGTAAAAGGTGTAGATTGCACATGTGTTCTGGTACGAGGACCAGGAATGGTGTGAAAGGACATGTCTGACTGGCAGCAAGTCAGACTCAATTCACTGACTTCAAAAACACCGATGATCCTGGCAGCAGAGCTGGTTACACCCACTGAGACAGCGGCTGCATTAACCCCCCTTCCCCCAAACAACTCCACAACCCCCAACCGGAAAGCACAAAGGCACTGGCAAGCTGAGCGGTGTCATGGACAGTTCTCTTCACCACCCACACGAGAACGAGCTACATGAACAGTCACTGCACTCACAGACTCAACTGAACTTTTTGACAGTGATACACACTTACATGAGTGAAAAGCAAATTCCCCACCATTGGACGACGAAGAAACACCCAGAACGATGTGACCTTAGAGGCACAATGTGTTGTCTACTGTTTTTTAGCATGTCATTTGTAACACCTATTCTGCTTACACATCATGATGACACCTATGTGTAAAGAATAATCCTTTTCCCTCAACAGCTTGTACTTACTTTAGTAATGCTACACGAGAACTGTTAAAAATGCTTTAAAATGTTTTAGAAATATACAGAGCAACCAGTTATGAGTGGATGATGCATTGATGGATACAACTGTTTGATGTACTCACTCTGAAGAGTGAGTAAAGGGGGAATTGTGAGGGTTTTAAGTTTTATTTCATGCATTCAGTGTCTGTGAGATGGGGTCTGAGGAATGTGCTGGAGTGGGGGTTGTGTGAAAGTGGCAGGGAGAGGTGTGAAGTTTAGGACAATGGGGCATAGGCCCAGGTGGGGCTTGTTGGACTTCAGCCAATCAGTGAGCTGATCGATGAGCTGAGGAATGCAACTTTGAGGGGACAAAGGGTTTGAAACTCTGGGGGGTTTTCAGATCTTCTGCTGGCCACCGAGGAGGCAGACCAGCCTTCTGGGTGGCTCGGATTGGATCTCACATTTGATTTCATACATAGGTTTGTTTTGTTAATAATTGTGTGATTCGGTTTGTAACTGTTTGTATCTGTTTTTATGCTTCTTGGATAATAAATCCATTTGATTTTTACTTTAACCTGCTGTTGTTTTGGAGGTTGTAAGAAATTTTAGCAAAAAACGGTAGTTAGTAGATATAATAAAAGTGTTTAATAATTCATAATTAATAATTCATAATTAGTCATAATCATAAGGGTTTTGGGAATGCATAAATAAGATAAACATAAAGTGATGTAGGAATAGTAGCTAAAAGACATGAAGCTTCTGCCAAGTTGCAGAAGGTTAACTTTCACACTGAAGGATTATTATAGACGGGATTAAACAATAACTGACAATCATTGAATGTGTTAGAAACTCAGGGCAAGAGAGTCATGGAGACAGGCGTTGCAGTGCGTAGAGAAGTTAGCCAATAGCAATTGAGATAGACGGAAGGGGAGGAGTCGCGAACGAATGTGTGGGAGGTTTGAATTAAAGTCTTTTTCTCTCTCCCGTGAATGCTCGCAGAGGACAGACGTGTTTTATACCTGAGGAGCTGAGTAGAGTTTTTTGCAAATGGGGTTTTATTGTTTTAATATTTCATAGGAGTATGTACTCCAATGTTTAACTGTAATCGTACTTGCATCAGTGGAATTAAATGCCTTATAATTGTAAATCAGTTTCGGTAACGTTTTTAGCGCCGTGTGACTGAAAAGATATCAGTCCACGTGTGCTGGCCTGCTCCACTTTCATTGTGAGGAGATTTCTCCCTCCACAAATTTGGCACCCCAGATGGGACACTCTTACCGGCCTCGCTGTGTGTGCTGAAGGCAGCGTTGGTCAAGCAGACATCCTGGGCCCATAATATCGGTAGGCAGAGCCGTTTCATGAAATCTGTGAGGTAGCTTTAGGAAATTTAGGGGAGGTCTGTTTGGCTAAGCGTTGCTAACAGCTAGCTCTGTGTTGCCGGTGAGGACGTTCCACGGAGGAGGCCTCGTTCCACTGAGGTAAGCTACGATTTTCAGTCTGAAGTATACTAGCATGGTGAGCAGAGGGGACTAGTCCAGTGAATACTGAGATTCAGAGCGTTTGGTAAGCTGCGCGGACTGGGAGCGTTGAATCGATAAGCGTTGATGGGCGGCAGCCCTGATGGGCCGAACTGCGTATTTTTTGCAGCAGGGCCGAGATCCTTCTTGTGGCACGCGTCAGTCTGTGTCACGCAGCGTCAGTCTGTGTCACGCAGCGTCAGTCTGTGTCACGCAGCGTCACTCAGCGTCCCTCTCTGTCACTCAGCGTCACTCTCTGTCAGTTCAGCGGAAAGATTCAGCTGTGGCACGCGAGCATAGTTCGGCAATTGTCAAGAAGCTGCGGAGCTGAGGGGGCGGAGCCACATTTCCTGAGACATTTCCTGAGAACACCCGTTGTTGTTACGACAGATCAGCTTCCATAAATCAGTTTTATGATTTTAGTTGAGTCACCGGAGCCCCCTGTTCTCTGTATGCATCCTTAGAGTAAGTACGTTGTACTTTTTTGTTTCTCATTCATTTTATTTCAGTATGATTTTGCTGCTTTTGCAACAAAATGGAACATAATACACTTTCCAAATTATTACTTTTATAGTCACTTACAACAATCGGCTAAAATAATGAAAATAAATCATCCGTTTTAGAATCATTTAAAAGTATATATTAAAATTAAGACATAAAATGTCCAATCCAAAAATACATGTTTGAAAATATCTTCACTCTTCCTCTGCTTATATGTATATGTATGTCAGTAGGACATATGTTAACTGTTAACAGTTTACAGCATACTTAAATAAATATAAATAAATACAAAACACACACACACTTTGTACACACACTGCAGCAATTATTTTGCAGGAATATGAGCATATTTTCCCCCTCTGGCAAAATACAACACGTCTCATGCCTTATTTTATTTTACCAGTTGGTGGCGGTAATGCGCCAATTTGTTTGCCAACCGCCAGTACACCAAAAGGGAGGAGAAGAAGAAGCTTTCGCGTGCCTGTGTTGTTGTGCTCATGAGCGACAGCGCTACGTACCCCGTTGTAATAATACTATGAGTGAGGAGCGGAGGACCCAGTCCTGCTGCCAGGACGGAGTCATCAGAGTAGTGTAAAAAAAGTATTTCAATCGGCGCAGGGTGACAGAGGGTTACGCAGAGTGACAGAGCGTGAAGCAGGGTGACGGAGCGGGACGCAGGGTGACGGAGCGTGACGGAGCGTGACGCAGGGTGACGGAGCGTGACGCAGAGTGACGGAGCGTGACGGAGCGTGACGCAGGGTGACGGAGCGTGACGCAGGGTGACGGAGCGGGACGGAGCGTGACGCAGGGTGACGGAGCGTGACGCAGAGTGACGGAGCGTGACGCAGGGTGACGGAGCGTGACGCAGAGTGACGGAGCGTGACGCAGGGTGACGGAGCGTGACGCAGGGTGACAGAGCGTGACGCAGGGTGACAGATATTTGATGTTGATGGTTAATTTGCAACCAAGTTGTATACATCATGTATTTACTTGTTATTTGTATGTAATAGAAAAGTGAGCATGTGTAGTTCATGAAGCAATGAATAATGACAATTGAAAAATATAGAGAGATGTTTGGTTCATTCTTTTCAAACACTAAGCCTAATTTACCTGAGTCATTGATTTAATTGTCACACTTAAATCCTGAATTGACTGGTGAAACAGAAGAAGTTAAAGGCCAAGATGAGAGGATATAATGTTGGTCAAATACTGTGGTCCAAATTCAATTTATTCAGTTGTAGTGGCATTGAGATATAGAAAGTTTGACTCTAGAATATTCAAACAATTCCGAATCTCACAATACAAGAGCAAAAACAAGATGAATGTGTTCTCCTTTCTTTGTTGCTGTCATGTTAACTGTCTTGTGACCGCTAAGATTGATCTCTGGAGCTGTAGGTGGATGCAGACTGTCAGAAGTGTTACTATTTTGAAAATGTATCACTGATTGTGTTACTATGGTAACTGAAGCAAGGTCCACTGGAGGCTGTTTAATAATAGAGTGCAGTGATGAGATTAACGTGTTATACATTCATAATATCAGCAATTTCCTGCCACGTTTTTAATATTTTGTGATCCTATATTGAACGTAATTTTCTTTTCTTTCTCGGAACTGAATCACGCTGCAAGAAATCGGTCCATTTTGTAGCCTCAGATGGCTTAATTGTTGCTGAAAGAGCACTCTTCTAACGTGCATTTATTAACATAGCTGTATAGTAGTAGTGTGATGGCAATAACATAACGAAAATAATGATGTGGCCTGCTGTACATGTGGTAAGTAGTAGCCTATGTAACGTAGCCTATAAAACAATCAATACATATGGTAACATATACTAACAATGATAATAATATACTGTGTTGTCAAACTTGTATTCAACTTGTTTATCTGCTTTTTATATGTTGTGCTATATATTGTGATGACTTCCATAACAGTTCAACTACGTTTATTTAACACAAGTAGGAAATGGCATTTAACACACAAGCTGAAACTCCTCCCCTGTGCCAAGCCTGTCATACTATAGGGGACCCAAACATTTGTCCCTTCTTTGCTCATGGAAACTAATCACTTTCCTGAAATGAACCATCCACCTTGTAGCCCTTATCTAAAAACTCCTCACAAAACATGTCGTAATCACTCTCATATTTGAATGCAAACACAAAGACACTTCGTGGTGAGTCTTCGTCTTCTTCTTCATCCATGTTCATATTTTGAAGGTCGTCTAGCGCTTTCAGCTGGTTGTCTTTGTCCATATTTGTCACTTCTGGCAAAGTGACTGTTCCCTTGAACACCTTGGTCTGGCACCACTTGGCTGCCAACAAAGTGTGTTCCAGTCGTCTGAATTTGCCATCATTCTGCATTTGAAGAAAAGGAGCATTATAAAAAAACACCATTCATTTTAAGTACATTTCATTTTTAAGTCACTTTGACTGTAAAATATGAAACAATAACTAAATAGCACATTTAATTTCAACAATAAAGAAGTGATACATTGTAATGCAACATCAGCACAGTAATACTTTTTCCAAACGTTGACAGTGATGTGCACATAATGCTTGTGTACCCGACTGGAGGTCCGTGAGCACCATGTATGTTGTGTCAAACCAAACAAACGTTGGATCGGGTGGCTGTTATAGGAGACAATAACCAAACTTTTCTGTAATGATGGTGGGGGATCATAAGCAGGATTTTACTGGAGCGTGAATAATGTAGTGGAACCCCAATTTGGAATTCGCCATCCAATTAGGGTGGAAAATGTTGCTGTTGTGTTCTTATATTGCAGGAGGGAGACGTAATGCTAAACCCTTTGTTTAACTGTGTAATGATATGTTCAGACATGCTATATCAGACTTGCACAATACAAGAACCAGCACATGCAGAGGATTTACTGCAAAACATGTTATTTTAAACCAATCCTCAGAGCACATGTACACCAGAAGGATCATGGATACTTCAGAGAAAATCATACACTAAAAGTAAACGTTTCAACAGAACACCTAACCAAATGCTATCATCATGTGTAATCAGTTAATTCAGAAAAACGTACAGCCAAAGCAGAGAGCAGGAGTGCACATAGCGGAAGAGTGAGCAACACCCTGTCGCTGAAATTGTGGAACCCGGATGTGTAGTCTTGGAAACGGACATGATTTCCGCAGACAGGGCACTTCTTTATAGCAACAGAGACGCCTTAAATTTGAGCAAAAGGACAAAAAAATGTTAAGCAAGTAAGGGAGTACGCAAACAGAAAACACCAATATAGTTTCCCTGTAAAATGTGAGAGTAATAGATCATGTAATTACCTTTTTGAATGAAGCTATAGCCATAAACGGTGGCTTGTGTTGTTATCGTTTCCTCTGTCAGACCTGGGGATGTTGGTCCAGGACAATATGGACAATTGAGCTCACTTCGAATGAAGCACGCCGGTGGTGGCTTTTCTTTGGTGCGCAGTTCAATGGGGATGTTATGTAATGCAGGTATCTTCTTTGCTTTGGCCAAGTACTCAGTCATAACGCGGACGTTTTGGTCATTGACATTGAATGATGTACATGGCAGTTCTGGGTCAAGGAGCTCACTTTCCATGTCTTCAATTTCCTCTGGGTGGATATCACAGTTACTGAGAACATTGTGAGATTCGGAATTGTTTGAATATTCTAGAGTCAAACTTTCTATATCTCAATGCCAATACAACTGAATAAATTGAATTTGGACCACAGTATTTGACCAACATTATATCCTCTCATCTTGGCCTTTAACTTCTTCTGTTTCACCAGTCAATTCAGGATTTAAGTGTGACAATTAAATCAATGACTCAGGTAAATTAGGCTTAGTGTTTGAAAAGAATGAACCAAACATCTCTCTATATTTTTCAATTGTCATTATTTATTGCTTCATGAACTACACATGCTCACTTTTCTATTACATACAAATAACAAGTAAATACATGATGTATACAACTTGGTACCATCTTATGTATGAAAAACTCCTGCCTGGATTGGTCAAGTTCATAAACATATTTTGTAGCCATTTCAATCAATTTATTGTCTCCAAGTGCATAGAAAGAGTTCACATGAATAACATTTATGACAGACTGACAGGTGGAAATACATGTGAAAGAACAGCGACATCAGGCAGAACAGACTACATTCATTATTTTATCTCATCTGCTGTATTACACACATGGGTTTAAATACGTAATTATATGTGCAGTAATACAAATCATGTACCTGGGAATGTGAGGGAACACCGCGAGGCACTGGGAGGTAGAACCCCCAAGTGATGTGTTGTACTGGCATTTTAACTGGTTACTTCTTTAGTAAAAAAAGACACCAAGTGTAGTTCAATTGCATTATATAGAAACGGCAGCCAAAAATCAGCCTGCTTCCACCTAGACTGGATCGACTGGGCCCATGGTCCAAACCTTATCATTTCACCCAACAGAATCTGAATGACTACGAAAGGCTCCAACGAGCTAGCATTCCTTCTATATTCCAATAACTCGTAGCGTTTTACTATTTCAAATATATTCTCATCCTACATTAGTTTAGTAGAGTTACAGATATCCTTCAATATGTATTAGTGCAGGGATTCCCAAAGTGGGGTGCGCGCACCCCTGGGGGTGCGCGAGCTGCCTCTAGGGGGTGCGCGAGAGGAAAAGTGTAATGGCGGTCTGATGGTGTAATAATATTAAATATAAAAAAAAAATGTAATTTTAATTTAAAAACTGTCAGGTGGGACATCTGAAGCTATCAGTCGTAAAAGAGGAGAGGGACAGAGAGAGAGAGAGGAATCGGAGGCGAGGGGAACGGAGAGGTGCGTTATTGGGGAGAGACCGGGAGAAGAAATCGAGCCAGAGTCAGGAAGATGAGACGGCGCAGACTGGGAAAAAAAGATGAAATATGATGAAAAGTATCTGTGTCTGGGCTTCACTTGTATTGGCAACGCAGATTCCCCAAAGCCACAGTGCGTGGTGTGCAGTGAGGTTCTGGCTAACAGTCTGAAGCTCTTATTTACGTCGCCACCTGAACACCAAGCATGCCAGTGCAAGTCAAAAGCCCCTTATATTTTAATATCGAAATTGGAGGAGTTACAAAACAGCCAAAAACAACTGCAGTCTCATTCATGTGTTGGTCTATAAATGACGCACTACGGGCTTCATATCTGGGTACAGAATAGCGAGAAAGGGGCTACCGCACACAATCACTGAAGACGTGAGCTTGCCAGCTGCCAGAGAGATGGGAATGTATGATTGGGGGGAAAGAAGTAAAAAAGTTGGACATGATCCCGGTGTCCAACAACACTGTGTCGCGCCGCATCGATGCTTTGTCCGAAGACATCCTGGCTACATTAGTCCGTCATTAATTGTAAATGAAATGTGATAATCTGCCTCTGAGCCTGTGCGTGTGTCCTCGCATCCTGATTGCTCTTTAAAAGTGACGCCTTGTGTCACTGAAAGTTATTGAAACTTTGTTGCAGTGTTTCAGGACGTTTTCACACCTTCAGTTCGTTTGCTTTGTTCTGATTCAGGGATTAATATGATACAATGTTGCAGTTGCTCCTTTGTTCGGTTCGTGTTCACACTGCAACATTTAATAGCGGACTAAATCTTGTAAACAAATGCCACGCGCGAGCAAACTGTTCTCTCATTGGTCCGATTGTTATGCGGCTATGAAGGCTTAAAAGGCTCTGTTGCTTCTTTTTTTTTTTTTTGTTATTAAGGGCGGGGTGCGCGAACCCGGTCGGGATGTAGAAGGGGGTGCGCGGCCTAAAAAGTTTGGGAACCGCTGTATTAGTGTATCAATATAAATTTGTTAATCCTTCCGGTTTAAATGATACAAAAACACAATACGATTCTAAATACATGTGTAAATTATCTCAAAAATATAGAAGCTACAAGAAGTTTCATTTTAGCTTCTGAACGTGACCCAAATAAATTGCCAACAAAGGCTAAAGCAGCCGATTGCCACGAAAAGTCAAAATAAAACTAACTCTGCAAATAAAAGAAAAAAACAAACAACGGTACAGATTAAAAAAAGAAATAAACAATATGAAAATCAAATAGATACCTCCCAAAAAATAAAAATTTATATTTCAACCGTGAAACAGCCGTTAAAGAAGAAGCTCACCTCAGATAAAGAATCTAAACCCTGATGGCCGCTCGTCTACCTGCCACATAAAAGCTGCTTCCACTGTGTTTTTCATAAACACCAGGCAGCTATAAGAAAGCACATGCGAGTGAGTTTGCTGGCTTAGTGATGTAGTTACAGAATGCTCTCCCTCAGGTTCCCACTGCTGGACGGGTTCGACTGCTGACTCTCAGTTTGTGCTGCTGATCTTTGGTTCCACGTGTTAAAGTCCAACAGCGCTTGATTGAGTTTCTCCATCCAGTCCAGTCTCTCCTGTTTGGTGTCGGCAGAAAACCAACGCCTGAACAAGAACAACAACCATCAGCATTGTGAGAACCGTCAGAGAAGCCAGAGCTGCTCGTTATAGATGCTAGTGAGCCTGTATAGCAGGGTAAAATACATTGTCCTATTTTGGTAAACTCACTGTAAAATCAAAGACAACTGCCCTTTTCCTCCAAATTAGGTCTTTTTTAACAGTCATCATACTGTCAAAAGACATTTCTAGAAACAACCCAATCACCAATGTCACAGAAGGCATTTCCCCATCAACCAACAAAAGTCAAACACACTGACTGACATCCAGAAAACCAACATGCTTCCTGCACACAAAAGTGGCAATTTTTATATATACACACATATACATAGACGCGCATGATTGTAACATTGATTACAATCCATATCTCCCCACAGATGTCATACTTCAGAGTGTTTGGTTTTTACTCGGTCTTACTTGGCGCTGGCGTCCTGCTGCTGTGGGACGTTGCTGACCAGCTCGAAGGTGAACGGTCGAGCACACGAGTCTCTCTTCACAGGCCTGACGCACCGACTGTGGGAGCTGGACAGAGAAATGCTGCCCTCTGCATCCTGGGACGTGAAAAACAGAAAATGAGAATTCATTGAAAAGTGACTCGCCGACTTAGTCTGCATGTCTGACTGTACCTTAGATTCTTTGTCGTTGGGGTGGTTCCAGTAGTACATGTTGCATCCCACCAGAACAAAATATCGCCGATGCCACACCCCGTATCCACTGATCAACTCAAACATAGTCTGGGAAAAGATCCAAAAAAAGAGTGTTTAATACAGTTTTCCAACATTTACGGAAAACGTCCATCTTGTTCGGTTTGATCGGTGTATAACTGTTGTACTCAGAATGTAGCTCCTGTCTTTGCTAAACTCTCATTGGAATGTAGTGCAAATCTGCTTCTAATGTCTGTTTTCAGATACTGACACTTGTTTTTAAACTTCTATGACAACTATCTCGGCCCGTTTACTTTGTGAATCTTGAATTTTTGAAGTCAGTACGACACTAAATTGCTTGTTAGCCAGACGAGACTAGCAGAGTCACATTGTGGTTTGACATCTGTCATGTCTGCAGACCACCTGAAGCTAAACCGTGACAAGAATGAGCTGCTCTTCCTTCCAGGAGAGACTATACTCCCGTCCAGTCAGTGACTCAGGCGCATCCTACTTCCAGAACGTGGTCAAACCATACATCCCAGCCCGTCCACTACGTTCTGCTAATGTCAAATGACTTAACCGTTACCAAACTACCGCTCTACAAAATGTTTGCTGTCTTGGCTCCCCAATGGTGGAACAAACTCCTCATCTACATCAGAAACTCCACACATCTTCCATCGCAGACTGCACATGGCCCATAGAATATTATCTATTGTCTTTAAATGGAACACTTAATGTAGACATGCGTATTTGACTCTTCTTCTTGGGGTTGTACCCACATATTTGAATGCACTTTTTTTAAGTAGCTTTGGATAAAAGTGTTTGCTCAACAAATGTAATGTAAAGATGTAATTGTGATGTGGTCAGACAGTTGTGGAAAATAAGCAACATCACATTACTAACCAGGAAACCGTGGTGCTGGACATCAGAGTGACTTTCGCTGTCCAGTTGCAGGTAGATGTTGCCCTCTAGAGGCGAGAGGAAAGGCACCTGCGGTCCGGGGAAGAGACGGGGAGACACGCTGTTAAACTGGTACGATGTGGAAGACATGCAGAAAACTGTCTTGAAGAATTTCATTCCAACATGATCCTCATTTATTTTTGTTAAGAAAAGCAACCTGAAATTAACCTTTGACTATCAAGATATTTCATTTATAACCGTTGGACACATTGACTAATGATGATTGATTATAAGAGTAGTTTCTATGCTGCTTGTTTCCTCCTGGATATCAAGATGAAATGATGCAAGCCTTTAGCAGAGAAACATGTACAGAGAACAAATACAAATACATTCCACTATGAATACACATCAAGGGTTTGTGCACCAGGAAGTAAGTATCCCTTGAAGCACTGACACACTGTTTTTTCACATGTACTGACTTTTGGAGTCAATATAATAGATATTGCCTTTGACTTTTCAGATCAAATGGGAAAGAGTTTGACCTAATCAAACAGAAAACCATGCACAAACAAATACCATCAAGACTGAGGCGGCGGTTAAATTGTACGGTCAGAGACTAGGTTAGTTTTTGCAAAGGGAAACGGTGAAGGGCTGGCAGCGTTGTGAAAACCTTTTCCTGAAATTCATCTCCCAGCAGCCTCCTGATTTTGCCCTCAAGTTTCATCTGAGAGGAGGAAGAAAGAGAGAAGGGGGGAGGGAGGCAGACATATTACATGACCAGTGAGCTCACCCATGTGTGGAAACCTCCAACAGAATAATAAAAGCACCCAATGGGTGAATAGTGGCGCCTGTAGCACTGTGCTTCTTCTCTGATTGGTCAGTGCTGGAGGTCAGAAATGAAACGCAGAGAGGTGCTAACCCTGGTGACTGTGGGTGTGTGAAATGGGCCATGCTTCTCCCCTCTGAATGCTTCAATTCAATTAACAATCACCACAAGAAAATATTTACTGTCTGCACTTACAAAACAATCCATCAAACTACATGAAATATTATTGTTTACTTGCCAAACTGACAAAGATATCCAAGTTGATGTAGCTTGGGCTTGTTTCATAGAACTGAAAAGTCTCGAGCAGAATCTATCGGTATCAATCTATTGGTTGGTTCATTTTTAACCATCAAAATGATCCGACTGACCAACACACCGAGGGACACATTTCAGCAGCAGACACTGTCTCCTGGGGCAGAGTAAGGTGGATGTATATTTACCTTTAATAAAAACAGAGTGCATCCCATCTCAAACACATGTTGGCGGTATGTACCTTATCCAGAGGGAACTTGCTGTGTCCCAGCGAGGACAAGGTGATCTTGTGGGAGCCCACCAGAAAAAAGTTGCTGGAGCGACGAGTGTTGAGAGCAGGAGGAGCAGCAGCTGAAGGACAGAGAAGCTCATGAAGACTCATATCAAACTGAAATAGTCAGTCAGTAATATGCATGACTTGCAGTAGAGTTGCCCCCATATAAAATTCACATTATATTTTTCGTATACCGAATGTACAACAATAAATACTGTCCAAAATAAACTCAACTTACATGTCAGACTGTTACTGGATCTCTGTTGAAAACAAAAGAAAAGGTTTGGGTGAAATGTGAAAAACAGCAACACACACTATAATATCTAGGCATACTCACTGTGATAGTGTTCAGAAGCTTTCTTGGTGTGACCTGAATGTGTGAGGACAACATAACGGACTTAGATTGTCATTGATAATTGCACACCTGGCTCATTGTTGGGCTCACTGACTCACCCGTGACTTGGTGGTGGCCCGGTCCACGCTGCAGTTACTACCTGATGTGTGGGACTAGGAGGCACAAAGACCGGCACATTAACAACCAAACAACTTGTTAAGATAACTAGCACGCTAACAGTACACCAAAACAAACAATTCTCTTCAGCAACATAACCAAAGCAACCAACGATGCAGACATCTCTGTCTAACACCGATAGCCTAATAGAATGTCAGTTGATGACTATTTAACATGCTGTCATAGTCCCCCGTCAGTGTTATGGAACGTTTTATAAATAAAATAGGAAACTTGTAAATGTGAATCTACAAAGGGGAACACACTTCTGGAGCCGCTATTGTATTATTTCAGCTAATATTTTATGAATATATAACAGGGCTGCCCATCAAGATGTCATATGTTCTGTCTCACCAGGCTGTAGACCTCCACATCAATGTCAAAGGATGAGCGGATATCTTTCCTGAAATACCAAGAACACACACACACACACACACACACACACACACACACACACACACACACACACACACACACACACACACACACACCTTAAGTTGTCTGAATGTGACCATTTGTCAAATCAGAAAAAGACAGTAAGTAAGATGTAAATTGACTCGACTTAAATGCAGAAAATTGGTGCCAGGAGCAGTGTATGAGATGTGTCAAATGAAGTAACCACAAAGCAGCTTACAGAGTGACAGAAGTCGGGAAGGAGATGGTGTCTCCATTCTGAGCATCAGCAGCCGTGGCCAGCGGGGTGGCGACGATGTTGCAGGGCCCGTAGCGGATCAGCACGAAAAAGTAGTGACTTGGCCGGCCTACATTGTTACATAAAAAATTCAGTAATTTCAATGTAGATGTCAACCACTATTATTAAATAAGCTCTGCTTTTTGAAATAGTTATTTTCTATTGTGCAAATGTATCAAAAACAATGTTAAATATGAGGCAGTGTGCTACCTGTGCGTTTGTGGGAGGAGCAGACAAATTCCACCTTGAGAGGCAGCTGGATCTTTGTGATGCTGACTGTCCCTCTGCAGGCCTGCTGGGAAACATATTCGCAGTCCTCTCCTGACTCTGAGTTCCTCTCCTCTCTCACAACCTCTGCCAGCAGCGCCGAGCGTTTCTCACCTGAGAGAGCCAAGTAAACAACAAGAATTATAAGCAACAGAACGATAATAAAACTAGAATGCCTCCATCAACCAGTCAAGTTGCAGCATACATCCATGTCTGTCCAAAATGTCCTCACTTTATACTATTAGACATTTGTGTGAAATTGTCATAATAAGGATATGAATCTTGAGTTATGGCCAAAAAAAACAAACATGTTTTGTGAGGTCACAGTGACCTTTGACCACCAAAATGTTATTACCGTAGTTCACCCTCGAGTCCAAGTGGACGAATGTGTCAAAATTGAAGAAATTCCCTCCAAGCGTTCCTGAGATATACAGTGAAGGAAATAAGTATTTGATCACTTGCCAATTTTGTAAGTTTGCCCACTTACAAAGAAATGAACGGTTTATAATTGTAATGGTAAGTTGATTTTAACAGTGAGAGACAGAATATCAAAAAAATAAATAAAAATCCAGAAAATCACATCATATAAAAGTTATAAATTGATTTGCATTTGATGATGTGAAATAAGTATTTGATCCCCTAGCAAAACATGACTCAGTACTTGGCGGAGAAACCGTTGTTGGCATCACAGAGGTCAGATGTTTCTTGTAGTTGGTCACCAGGTTTGGGGACATCTCAGGAGGGATTTTCTCTTTGCAGATCCTCTCCAAATCCTGAAGGTTTCGAGGCTGTCCAAGACCAAAGAGCAGTCGAAGGATGTCAGACCTGCACAAGGCTGGAATGGGCTATAAGACCAGCCAAACTTCTGGATTTCTTCTTGATATTTTGTCTCGCACCGTTATAATAAACCTACCATTACAATTATAGACTGTTCATTTCTTTGTAAGTGGGCAAAGTTACAAAATTGGCAAGGGATCAAATACTTATTTCCTTCACTGTATATATGACGGACGGATGACACAAATATATTGCCCCTGGCTAATTTAATACAAATTAAGAAAAAGTCTTTTTAGGCTTTGAATACAATTATTCAGGCTTTGGTAGTAGAGATGCAATTAATATTAAAACTAGGGTAGGCAATTTATTTTAGACGCCTTTTTGTTCTATTTATTGAAATTATCTTTATGTCCCGACAGCAATCAAATAAAAAAACAATAATCTGATATTTGTGTCTACCGAAGACTTGTAATAAACCCATCAAACGTTTCAATCGGCCCCCATGAAATGTTTGATACTTAGACACAACTGACAAATATGTGGAAAAAGACAAATGAGTATTGAAAACGTGTCAAAGTCAGAATCCATCAGCGGATTGGTGGTTGTTACCAACAATAGCCATGGTAGTTTACTTCAATTACTATAATGTTCGGTGTTTTATGTGAATGAGACTTGAGGACGTCTCTCACGGATTTGTCCCCCAGATGTAGTTCGGAAAGTGGCTTTGGAGGGAGGCCTGAAGGGAGGGGCTGAGATTTCCTTGATTGGATACCTTCAAATTCTAGCTTACCTTTGCCGGTTTCTCTTGCTTTCCCCAACTTTAAATTAACAGACAAATGTATGCATGCGTCTTGTTATTAATAGTTATTCTGTCCGTATTATTTTATCAACTGTACGTAAGATGTAAGGACATTTCGCTGTTGAGGCAGTCACTTCTAAAAGAACCCAATAGTCCGAACATAGTTTCTTCTCTGTTGCACACAAATACGGGACATCAAAAACAAACAAAACATCTTACAGGAGACCAAGAGTAGTTTTTCAGCTTCAGCCTCCTCCAGCGAGCCCCGTCCATGCTCCTCATCAGTACAGCAGCTTAGAGCCTGCAGGGTCTGGTTGATCACAGTCTGCAGCTTCCCTGCTTCTTCACTAAGGGCCTGGACAAACACAGGGCAACAGAAAGACTGTGGGTTATTCGCCTGTACTGGATTGAATTCAATCAAAACAAAGTGTCAGCAATTGACTGAATTAATAGTATTTTATAATACTTTTATGTACCGGTACATACTTTGATCTCATCCTGAATACAGATACACATAGATGGACTGCGTGAGGAGGAACCCACTCCCTATGTAGATATGAAGGGCTCATTCTAAGCTAACGCCAGACCTGCAAACTCATGAGGGGTGAAAAAGGTGACAAGCCTGAAACCCTGTCGGGGGGGTGCGCTCCAAGAATTTTATTTTAAATATGGGCTTTGAAATGTAGCCTTCTGGTGTACTCTGAGAAGAAAATTAAGTGATAAGACATTTACTTTAAAACAAACGTATTATTCAGTTATTAATCACTATTTCCAGCTCTATTATTATCAACCTTTATTTAGACACAATCCATTGAGACAGAGGTCTCACTTTCAAAGGTTTTGGTCAAATAAAAACAAAGATAGCAAGAGTAGCGAGAACCATCGCCTGTACAAATAAAGGGATTAGTTTTCATTGATAATATTACTATTAACTTCCACGGTTACTGTAAAGCGGTTGGAATTGTGGCCTATCTTCTATTTGCAATTAATATGCATTCAATCCAGTTAAATTATTTAAATGAAAATGATAATCTACTCTGGCTAAGGTAGTTTATCAAGAGTAAAATAATAGCTGTGATCTATGCACTCCTCTGCATTAACAACCTGCTGAAATGAAGGTACAGGCACCTTAACCCTCTCATTACTTCAGGGTTCTTGAGAGCAACGTGGGACTGTTGGTACACTGGCTGTGGTCATCACAGTGAACAGTGTGATGAGAGGACATGTGAGCCCTTGTTGCTGTAGTTCATCTCCTTGGGGCAGAGGCTGCAGTCATCATACCCTGCCTTATCAATGTATTTAAAACACTGCGACAGCAGGAAGCTGTACTCACGTCTGTTTAGACCTCCACCTTTATCCAGGCCCAGCTCCACTCATAGCTCAGCCCTGCATCAAGCTGCGCTACAGGCAGCTTGTTAAAATGCTCATGGTGGGTCCTCCATGTACAGGCGATTATCCTCCTCTCCCTGAAGCTCTTTGACCTCATCAGTATCTGGGCCTCATGTTTCGTGGTCATGAAAGTTATTCTGACCATGAAATCGCCTCATTCTACTTTGAGTTAAAACAAACAACCTGCAACCAGATGCGCCGGTGTTCCGGTTTAACGGAGTGACCGCGTGAACTGAACCAGAACACGGGGGGCTGCATGTTTCATCACGTTATGTTTTTTCCGTCTAAATCGCAATTATGACGAACGTTAACAGTCGACAAAGTTCCGCATACAGTGGCCGTTAACTTACACCAGCAAGTCTGAACGGTAACGGAACATAACGGAACTTAAACTGTGACGGAGGGAACTGAAGACGCTGTAGACATCTGAACGCTGATTAGCCAAGACTCGACACATCAAAGATGTTCGATAGCGAAGATCACGAAATCACCTTTTCTCCTCGTATGACTCCAATCTGAGAAACGCTGGCTGGCCAGTTGACCCCCCCCCGAAAAAAAACCCTCTACGGATCTACACGATTCACGTGGATGATATATTTTGATTCAAAACGGCGAATTTCGCCGAAAAGCAACAAGTTTGCAGGTATGTAACGCAAACACAGCAATTGTTAGTTTCAAGTCATTATAAACGAAAGATAGTTATACTACTACTGGATTACTATATTCCATTTTTGCAAAATCCTACACACTGGCCCTAACAAGTGACACGGGTTGCAAATAAACCGTGACTGGAAGCCATATAGGCAACACATCTCATGTTATTATAACCTTTATATTTTTGCATTTTCCCTGACAAATAAACTAATAAATGAAATACTCAGTGACGTGTGAAATGGGTTGATTAACAACAGTTAATGGGTTTATAATGCTGAAAACAGCGCTTCACACCGTGATTTTCTCCTTGGTGTTGACGGATGGTTGAGGTTGGAACTTCTCTGTAGCTCGTCCCTGAACCCCAGGAGTGACACTCTGAAAGGTGGGCAGCTTACTCTGTCTTTGTGTGCGGTACGCATCAATACTGAGAATCACAGAACAAACCAAAATCAAATCACAGACACATGACAGTACCAATCAACTACCCAGGCAAATGTAACAATATGGATTATCATTACTGCTCCTTCAAAAGAAAAGCTTAAGAAACAGTAACTAGAAAATGCATTTCCTGCTGAAAATGCGTTGGAATGCTGAAATTTGAAATTAATTGCAAAAACATTGCTGAAAATAGATATCCAATTTTTTTTTTTAATTGCAAAAAGCTTAATAATTCTAAAAGTTTAAAGATTCCAACTATGAAAAGTCATATCACCGCTCTCCTGAAAGAGCTGAACATTTTGATATTCTAATAGTTTCTGTGGCTTAAAAAAATTCATCAGTGGTGATATTTGTAGTAGTAGAAGTTGTAGTAGAAGTATTATTAGTAGAAGTATTAGTGATTAGAAGAAGTAGTAGAAGAAGAAGACGTAGTATCAGTAGTCATAGTAATAGCTGTAGTATTGGTCGTAGTACTTAATATAACAGTAGTAGTAGTAATGGCAGTAGAAGAAGTAGCAGTAGTAGTACTAGTAGCAGTCGTACCAATAGCTGTAGTAGTATTACTACTTTTAGTAGCATGAATAGCAGTAGTAGTAGCAGTTGTCGTATAAGTAATAGTGGTCGTAATAGCAGTCGTGGTAGTAATAATATTGATGGTAGCAGTAATAGCAGTAATAATAGTAGCAACAGCAAAAGTTATAGTAGTAGTAGTAATACTATATTAGCAGCAGCAGTAGTAGTTGTCGCAGTATGAGTAAGAGCATTCATTTTTTAACAAAAAAGCCTAATTTTGAGCTTGTTTAAATACAGTTAATCCATGGGGCTTTTATTTTGAAAGGGTGGGGCTGGGTGGGGGGGAGAGGAGACAATCATAAAGTTTGACACACATAAACAGAGGTTATTAAATGCCTGGCTTCATCACAAGCATTTCAGTTAGAATTCACTCTTTTATTTTGAAATGGTGTGTGTGTGTGTGTGTGTGTGTGGGGGGGGGGTTCCTCTAAAAGTCTCTAAGACCTGAATGACTGTATATGAGAGCGAGAGAGAGAGACTGATATCTCTGGCAAACTTTCTCATTTGGAGATTGTACTATGTTTTATCTTTTACAGCTTACATGACTATTGTCCTGCTCTGCCATGTCTTTCCTCGTCTCTCCCTCTTGTGTCGCGGTGTGTGTAAATGTCACTCGAATCAGAATACTCATATCTGATTGGCCGAGCTGCAACACGTACATCTCTAAATCATGTGTGTGCAGCTTTTATTTTAAAATGGGGTGTGTGTGTGTGTGGGGGGGTCCTCTAAAAGTCTCCAAGACCTGAATGACTATGAGAGAGAGAGAGTGACAGAGAGGAGTACATGTGTGTCTGAGTTTATCAACATCACTAATTAGCTTAATCAGAAACACCTGTGTCCTTGCAGCTTTTTCATGGAGATAAAACAGGGAAACACCTCTCAATCAAATCATCAAAACTCACATAACTGTACCTCCTTTTGCTCCGATATTAATAATTGAGAGGAAGGATGACTTGATAAACAGATCTTGTAAAAATTGTGTCTGTAGTGGGATTCCACAGTAATTTTTCTACGACAAGGACAAGATTAGCTACTTCTACATC